>NW_015373942.1:1979675-2048456 GCF_001272555.1 Dufourea novaeangliae | reverse complement strand
CTTCCGACGGGGCACTTCTCTCCTTCTCCTCTCTCCTTCGTTTCCCTTCACCCCTCCCCCCCTTAACCCCCCAGGAGAGCTCAGGTTTTTTCCCTGTTACCCCTGAAGATGAGTTATGAACCGACAGGTTGCTCGAACATGCTTCCTCATCGGGCTCGACCCGAAACGAGGACCCCGGCAGTAATTAAGAACGGCCACCAAAAAAGGGCCGCCGCCGCGCCGCCAGTTTGCCACGAGATACAATTAAGCGGACGACCCGTGAAAGATCTTGAGAGGGCGTGTTGTTAGTCTTGTTACGCGGGAAGAAAAATTACCGTGCCGGAAACGTGTTCATTTGCCGAGTTCTGCTTCAACGTTGGGCGGTTGTTGTACCCGTTGGATGCCGTTCCGAACAGACGGGCTGGTGTAATGTTTGGGATTGTGAGTGAAACCGTAAAGTGTAATAGAAACGGGGATATTATTTTCGATTGATTTTCATGCTGATGAATAATGATGATATTATAGGTAATGCTTGTATAGTGTGGTAGTTAGTATGTTATACGACTATAATCTTGTGTATTGATTATGATTAGTGGTAAGGTTGTAAGTCTTTCAACAATCGTAATGTGGTGGTGAAACGGTTGTCGTTAGTGTAAAGACTCTGAAGAGAACGAACGAGTGAAGCTAACCTTGGAAAACTAAGCCAATTGAGTTCTAGTCACAACCATTAAAAGTTAGGTTTCAATAAAGCCGCGTAGAGCAAGGATGACTGGTGTATCTATTTGAAGAATATTTTCTGCTGTTCTGTAAACACGCTCTAGCACTCTTGCTAAATAAAGAACAGAAATGCGTTTTACATTTCAACCTTAAGTTGTCACCTTATCAAATACTTTGACTGCCACGTCACACAAATATGCGTCACACCTACCTACATTGCAAAAAGGCTGGATTATTTAAATACCGTTACAAAATTTTTGCGTAAAATTAATATTGCACTGTGATCTAAAACAAGACCAACAGCCTCTACTAACTAAACACATATATTTCCCACGATTTCTGACTTAAGAAAACAAAACAAACTGTGTCTCGCTACGTACAACCTTTTCCACTGTCAAAGTCAGACACGTTAAAAGGAGGTAGTGAAATTGACTGATCGTTTCATGTAACAATTCCCAGAATGACTGCACTGTCAAGAGTTATTCGGTCGCCGTGACGACTGTTTACTGTATTTTCTAACTTCTTGTCCTCTCTCAGCGACCGCGCATCAACAAGCACGTGAGTGGGTTGGAAAGCCAGCGGGGACAACGGAAATTTTAATCGAATTTATCGCAATGCTATTCATGAGGGAGGCAGAAAGAGAGATAAGGGAGAAGAAGGAAGGGAGAGGGGGTGGAATAGGAAGCGGACGGAGTCGTATATCTCGACGTCACGTGTATAGAGAAGCCAAGAGAAGTAGCGTCGGATGTACTTGTCTCGCGAACACTCCGATACTGGCCATCCCCTATCTCTCATCCCCCTCCCCACCAACCCTCGAGAATTGTCGAATCGCGCAAGCCAAAAGTGCCGCGCGGTGCACGTAAGTTTCCGCGAAGTAAGTTCCCTGTCTTCTCTTTCGCGGGTACACCGAAACGACGACTAATCAGAATTACAAATACTTGGCCCCACCCCGGATTCCGTTGCTCACTGACAGTCGCCTCATCCGTTTCTCGTATGGACATAATTCAGAGCCCGTGAAGTCACTATTATCAGGCTGCTTTAAACGCTCCGATGGCGAAGTAGACCACGAAGTGATCAATGGGAAGCCGATACATTTTTATACTACTTTTGTACCGATTGTTGTGCCGATGATTATATACTACTTTTTAGGAAAAATATATAAAGTTGTCTTAAACGCAATGTGTATCATATATCTGGAAACTCCGATAATAAAACCTGGACTTTTCGATTCACCCTGCTGTTCTCCTCGGGTCTATATGACCTGAGATGAAGATTATATTTCAGTAGGTATTATATTTAACGTTACGTCTACTTTTTGTAAATGTACCATTTCTTAAGAACAAACCATTTTGAAGTTTGATATTCTTTTACTGGAAGGGATACCAATGTGAAGAATAAGTGAGGAAAACAGCAGGGTTAAAGACGAATTTACGTGTACTTTGTATTTACATAATTCGTGTAAATTATTGATACATAATTGAAAAAAGTACTCAGTTTCTTTTAATTGGCAAGGAGAGTGAAATCTAACTGTTACAACTGGAGAACAACTATTGATTTTCTGTGTCCACTCGACCTAACACCTGCCTAGTTTATATTGCTTTTACGGGTGAATAGTACCATTGGCGACGTATTTGGGGTGGGCAACTCCTTGCGTAAATTCGAGCGACCAGAAGGCCAGGAGAAGGCAAATTGATTTTGTACGGACCGTTGCAGAACTTGGTCGATTTATTTGATTATGGTGCGCATGATTAGCAATATTGACAAATTAACTCACGGTCAGCGGCTCGGACACTTGGCACGCACACTGTTTACCCCGGCCGAAGTTATCCAACCCCGTCCACCCAGGATCGTTTTGCTCAATACACGAAATTTGGTACAACTGCGACGTATAGACACACTCATTTCATAATTCCTTCCGAAAGTAATAATTGTGCACAAGTTAAGCTATCTAAACTGATCGAAAGAAATATTTATTTCTTCTGAAGCCTTAATATATAAAAATGTTAAAGTATTTAAAATTGCATAAGTAATTGAAAACAAATAAAAATATTTTAAATAAATATTCACTCGAATTTCAACGACAAAAGTTTGACTAAAACAATTACCATTATCTATGAATAAGAAATAATTTCGTTGATTTACTTACATTAGCTATTAATTTTAGAAACCTTCAGATATGTCTGACCATTCATTTACGTAGGCGACTTGCCAGCTGTAATTTGAACTGTATACTTAACGTGTACAGATAAATCGCGAATGAGCACTGCACCTACTGATACTATTATTAATCATTGCTTTATGGAAATAATATTATACAAGCTTGAACAATAAAAAGCTTTGAGTAACGAAACCTTTGTATTTTTAACTTGAATATTTCTTACTTCAAGCGCGGGTAATGGTGGCACACAGAGCAGGCTTTTTAGCATATTGCTCCGAACACCGGACAATCTTGAGATTAAAGCCCCGGACAAATCAGAGACGGTTCTGTCACCTAAAAGAGCATCGGGAAAGTCGCCGGGAACGTCCCGTCTTGGAGACAAGCGACGCGGAGGAAGACGAGGAAACGAGATAGGCGGAGATATTCGACTCCATATCCATATCCACATCAAACTTCCACCTCGCCCCCTCGAAGCCAGACCCGAAACTTTTCCTCGTATGTAATTCGGTATGGAAACGAAGTGGGAAAGGGAACTTGCTAGCAACGAAGAACACCGCGCAGAGACGTAAAACGTCCATGCTGATGCATAACCCGTGCTCCGATTCAAAAATCCCTCGTCTCTCCTCGCAAACGAATATTTTTCAGGTCAACAGAAATCCTTCGGTTTCACGATGCCGAACGAAATGTATTGGTGCCATTCGTCTTTCTCCATTTGATTGATGGATACATATACGTATTACAGAATGAAAAAAAAATAGTTGTAAAATATTGATAAATTCATATTGGTCGTTCTCCTGTTGTGAGACTATTTCCTTCATCATTCGTATACCTAGTTTCTAATTTATTTCTTGGAAGCATCCTTAAGTATAACAACTCTGAAGTATGTAGTGAAGCTCAGAACCTTAAAATTTAACAGAAGTTACTTATGTTTGAAACGAAAGATCCAACAAAAGTCGTTTAATAAAATAATAAAGATTGAAACAAATCTATTCAAAATCATCCACGATCAAAAGTCTTACGTTGTACGCTATAGATTAAGCAAATCAGAAAAAGAATGTAGGTTGTCCAAACTTTAAAAGTCTTTTTTTCTCATACAAATCGTCTCTTTGAAAACGATCAAAATCTTCTCCTGCTCTGTGCAATAATTCTCAATTCCCACTTCAAAGTAGCTGTAATTATTCCACGGTGTGCGATAACTAAGAACCGCGCGTTCATCGTAAACGTCCCCGGAAAATTCGTCCTCTAACGGCAGTTGATGGAGTATTATAATGTAGATTCGCTGGGAACGATTTATACGATTGCATAAAATTCCGCCGCAGACGTTGTAACGAGTGCTCGGTCGCACACACGCGCGCGGCTCTTTAATGTCCCGCACGATGGCATTCGATGTAACGTCGTGCAATTTGGGGCTGGTCATGAGGATCGTTAAGGCGACTACGAAGTCGTGGGCACATTAAACGTCGAGTAAACACTATTTACTACCCCCTAAATAAGTTTACGTCCTGTCGAGATCCTCTTTCACGCTACGATCCTCCGATGACTCCCACCGACTAAACTGTCTTTTGACGATTAATCGCGAGTAAATTTAATCGTAGTGCAGGGTGGACCACATCACACAGTACAAAAATTTAGAATCAAATGGATATCCTCAGTTATATTTACTTTCGATTAACTTTATGGTCATCGGAACATATTCAATGTTTCTGTACTCACTGACATTAACCCTCATCCGTCCCTTGTGTTAATTTGACATATTTGTTCTTTAAGAAATCATGTTACACTGTCTTAGTTTAGTAGCTACATCTATATTTAGTGCTTGAAAATAGAGTTTCGTTTAACGCCATGTTTCAATAACGTTCGAAATTGTACAGTTACAAAAAATTATCGAGTAACGTGTTGCTAATAAAGACTTCTTCTACAAAGAAAACATTCCATCGATTCCGTCATCGTACGAAGATTCATGTGGGGCGTCGCGTATTGTAAACGAAAACGTTCGTTACCGTATTGGTAATTCGAGTTACCAGATACGTTTGCGTCGGTCCATGAATCAAACAGGGGCGATAAAGGGAAAGAAATACATCGTGGCTCGAGACACGCAACAAAATGGGCGAGACATAAATCGTGTTTGTCTCGGATCCGATCAGATACATTGTATTCAGAAGCTAAGTACAGATTCCGGGATGCCGATACTTATGTCCGAACGACTTTATCCCCGACGAGTGACCCTCGTTCGCTGCTCGTACACCAGCTCGTGAACGTAAGGGCGTTAGATCAGTGGGGTTGGAACGAAAAGGAGTCTCCTTAGGGCACTTAAGGGCGTCCTCGTGCGACCCTGTCGACCGCCCCTCCCACGACCGGATTCTCCAAACAACTTCATGATTTGCTTGATTGCACCCGGCGATAACTGCTCTTGGATACATGCAAGAGATTCTCGAGAAAGTCGAACCGTCATCGTTCTATCGCAGACTTCGGATCTATCGGTTCTCTGCTATCAAGTCCTGCAGCTGGTCTATCCACGAATCTTCCTTGAGGTTTCAAACAGGATTTATCATCGAACTTCTGTACGTTTAGCGTGATATAATAAAAACTCTCAATAATATCTTATTCGATTTAAGATTTAAATGACTCAGGTTTAAGTTCTTGGGAGATTTAGAATTAATTTTAATATTAGGTCTACTATTTGCGACTGTGAGATCATTCATTGAAATAATAAATGACTGTTTTCTTAATAAATTATATCCTATTTTTAGAATTGGTTAGTCGGAAGTGCTCTGTTGCAACAATATATGTGCTGAAAGTATGGGTGCTTTAATCTTAAAGTATAAGACCAGGTGTTACACTAAATGATGGTCGTAAACACTGTTGTCGTAACAAAGGTCGTAAACAAGTTTGCCATGTAATGTTTTAAATAATACCAACATAACATTAAATGGAGAGTTAGTTGCAGCATTTTAACAAAGAACGCTTCTCGAAACATCCAACCAACTATTTAATGATTCAAGAATCCCTGTCGGTGTGTACGTGCAGCACAGGACAAACCATTCGTATCAACAGATAAATCACCACTTGACATTTAAACCTTGACTACAGACCATTGGTCTCAGAGACGAATTTGAATTTTTATTTCAGTATCGCAATCTCGGGAAAAATTCTGGAAACTCTAGTTTTCGAGTACTTTCAGTTGACAGTGGTAAATGGTACCCTATTTCCGAAACGATAACGAAACATAATATTCACTTGGTAATTAAAAGTGTCACAATTATACAGTGAAGGATTAATCCTTATTCAGGAACCTCTTCCATACAACGAAAACTAAGAACAATTCAAACCTTCCAGTACCTCTATCAGTGCACAATCGCAACTCCTACTTCGTGTCGGAAGACACAAAGTCCAGGAAAAACTTTCCGAAACTGCTTCTCGATCTTACCTCCACCGGTGATAAAATCGTTACAAGATTTCTGATTGCAATAAAATCTCAAATCAGATCACAGGTTCCGCCCCGCGGTAGCATCGTCGACCGGTCAAGCCTCGGGGTGGCGAGTCTGGTTAACACGGAAGCTTTATTTCCCAGCCACACCGTACGCTACTTATGTTACGGCGCGTAACGGGAGTTTAGGAACGCGCGTTTACGTTCCCAGCCGTCGTACGGGACGCCGTGTATGTGCGTGTTCAGGAAGGACGCAGCGGGCAAGGTACAAACCCAGCCTTCAGCTAGCGTGAAAGGCCCTCGGCCAACCAGATTTACTACGCTCTCCTGTAATTATCATCATAAAGTCGACTTTACGAGCAGTAAGAGCCCTCGTAAAGGAATGCTTCATTTCGCCCAACCACCCCTTCCACCCCGTGGTCCACAACCCCCAACTACCCTCGGGCTACACCACCTACAGGAAAACCACCTTGGCCATCTCTCCTGGCCACTCTCTCTCTATCGCTCCCGCGTTACCCTTCGAACCTGGTTCGCCTATTCCTCCTTCATTCCACGCGACGCAGTGTTGTTACCCACCGACCGCATCGGGAACGTTAAAACCTGCCGAGGGCTACCTTTTACTTGCCAACCGGCCAGGTCCTGTGAAGCTTACAGACACGCCAATGATAACAGCCACTGACGTCCCGGCTTCTACAGACAACTCTATCGAGACGAAGTCGTTCATGGCCGACGAAACGATGAGAAACGACCCGGCAGTAATTAATTCTTCGTGACTAGCTACGATACTAGTACGATGAAACGTCGAATTAGGACGCCTCGATTAACCGGCTTTATCGGGAGTCGAGCATCATGGATATATCGAAGTCCAGTGGATAATCGAGACTTTGGGGTGAAATTACTTGTTTTTGTATGCGCAACATAAACTCTTTATATGACGGAAGATGCAGGTCTTTTTATAATACAATATAATGATAGCCAGACGTACAATAGAGGACAAAAATAGTTACCACTTTACTGATATTTTTTAATGTTTACTATTGAACCTTAATATTCTAGGTTTTTATACAGCTTTTAATTCTCTGATTTTAACTATATTTATTACATCTACATAGACTAGGTTTAATTTTTTTGTGTATTTTTAATCGTCGATTGTTAATTAAAAATTATCCAGTATAAAAACCTTAATATTGTCAGTTTATTCCTAGACAGACACAAAAGATATATCTTTAATAAATTAGAGGGAATTTTCCACTAATAATTTTATAAGGACTTCAAGGAAATTACAAACTCTTTGTTAGTAGTATGGCAAACGCAACAAACTCAGGAGCACACCAGTTACCGAACGTGTATATTTTATTAACATTATATTTACTGGTCGGCTAGCACTTGTTTACTTTCTAAGACACACAGTACTGCCTCCGTCTGCTGGCTAGGGAAACTACCCTAGTAATATACAGGTTTCCATTAATGCTTTGTCGTTTAACTAGACTAGCTCCGGGACGCCTTCCACTGTCCATGGAGGATTACGTTTACCTAGTGAACAGGGTGGTGCTTGGGCTCGGTTACCAATCATAGTAGCTTATTGACTTAAACACTCTATCCGCTGTAAAAATTCAATTCTAGATTTCAGAGAAGTTTCACGAAGCAATGTAATAATAGTTGAATTTATAACAAGTACGAACCTTGACAAAAAATTCTACTTTCTAGAAGAATGGAATTTTCTAATCTTCTTAAAATTTTGTTTTATTTCACTATTATGAAACTGTAACGAAGCATTTTTATTTAACTTTATAGGATAAGCAATACATTTAATAAAGGTACAAATTCCGAATCCTAATACTAAAGTCATCCTTCCGAAACAAGAGTAGGGTATATGTATACAAAATTTACAATCTTCTAAAAACAAAAATCAATATGTAAATATTTATACGTTTAATAGCAAAAATTTATACCAAATCATTTTAACAGGCAAAGTGTTAATAATATAGCATGTGATATGGACTGTTGTTGAATGTTAACTCAACTTTCGAGTTCATCTTGTCACGCAAGCCCCAATCACGATCCTCCAATATCCTAATTAACACAGAGTCTACAACGATGTTTTCGCGTTTCAAAGAATAGCGTTCTTTCAAACGCAAATCCTTAAAACAGTCCGTGGGTCATTACCGTGAATTTACGAGTGAACCCTAGGACCCCCCCGGGCCGAGTCTTTTTACTCTCCTGTCGATATTGCCATGATCGAATTAACGATCGGCTTTGAACACTACGTTTGGTACCTGTCAAATACTTTAATGCCATTATCTTCATTAGTGGCGGAACCAGCACGGATTACAATACCTAATGAACCACCTCGTGGCGGGCAAGAGCAACTTTTTCCGAGCTTTCTCTTTGCCTTTCCTACCGTCTTTCTCCGTTCCGCGCCGCTTGCTCCAGCTTCGGACGACATTCTCTCTTCCTCCTCCTCGCAGCGGGACGTCGACAATCCTCGTTTCATCGCCCCTCCTTCAGGACGAGGGGCGCCGTTGAAGCCGAATAAAAATAAACAAATTTGTTTGTATCGCAAATGCCCGTCCGGCGAGAGGCCCTTTGAGCGTAGCGAGACGGCCAAGTATGCTGGTTAACTCGGATTTGCAATTTTAATTACGCACCGTGACGAGATGTGCGAGAGCGAAGAACGAACGACCGGCATGGGGGGAGAGGAAGTGGCAAAGGAAAGACGAAATTAGCCGAGCAAAGCGGAATCGTCGAACGAAAAGAAAACTTCGAGGACGTCTGACGCGAGCCTGTTTTGTCTGGATTTTCGACGGGGTCGTTGCAATCAGATTGCAAAGTCTGTGCAAATTTGAAAAATCGAGCAATTTGACTAAACCTAAATCACAATAACCATAATAATAACCCACTTGCGGAAATTCTAAAAAATAAAAATACCACAGTTACGAGTAGCAATCGACCATACATTTTCCACCAGCCTAATTCACTCCCAGGCGCTCGGTTCGGACAGTCGATCGGTCCCTCATACCGCAACGTGGAACGAAGTTTTCTATACAACAGCTCTCGTGCTATTAATCGACGCCTTTCATCCACTCACCGTCCTAATTACCGTCGCATGTAACACAGCTAATCCGCGATGGCGAAGTGTCCTCGAACGAAGGAACAATTTCGGGGACGGTCGTCCGCCGGTGGATAATTCACCCGCGGAACTGGCGAACTCGATTAGCCCCGATATTGCATTACGCGAGAAATAATGGAACGAACGTAATCTCCCCCATCGGTTTTTCTGCGTCTCCGAGGCTGTGGAGAAAGGGGTGGGGGGTGGAGAAGAGACGAGAAAACGGACGGAACCGCGACTAGGGGATAAGACGCGTTTGCTATCCTTTGACTCGTCCTGCGTGCTACGGTGCATTAAGAAATGCCGAAACAAAGGGACCAACCGGAGACGACAAGAGAATGCCCCGTCGACTTTTCCGCGGCGAATAAACGAGAGGGTCGCTCGCGCTATCGACGAGTCTCCGCTCTGTCTCTGGCTTTGCAAACGTTTTAAGTGGCAAGTTGTCTTTGCCCGCCGCTCGTTTTTTGCCCCTCCGTCCATCGATTCGGTCAAAGACGAACTTTCGGTGATACACGCGCGCCCGACCAGTCGAAAATAACCACGGCTGCTATGGTACGCGACTTCTTTCAAAGGGACCCGAGGTTTTTCCGAATCCCAGCCCCGACTACTGGACGGGGTCTATTGATACGTTTGGTTGCAGGTTTTTAGAGAGGATTTGTTTATTATTCATTTCTTGCGGAAAAGTTTCGTCGATGAAGAATCATGAAAGGTACATAACACCTGTGTAATGCAGTAGTTATACGGGGTGCCTACGAATGTTATGTACAAGCGGGCATGAGGTGATCCTACGTGAAAAAATAAGTCGAAAATAGAGTTGTTTTCGAGAAAATCGACTGATTTGGAGTGGAATCAGGGGAGAATTGTTTTTTAAAAATTATAATCATTTGGATGAATGTTTCTGAATGACATGGAAACAGACTTTTAAGATTATACACAACACTGAATATAATTGAAATTTTCTCTACAATATAGACAATTAATAAGAATTCTTTTTTCATAATTTATGTAACCTTTTCACTGTGACTCTTTCGTATTCTACGTTTAGTGTCGTAAGTATCCCGTGACATATGGACGGGTGTATATATCTTGTATTTACTAATGTGTGCTATTATTTTTGTACTTTTATCTTATTTTATTTTCTGCCAGTGGTATTCTTGCGATAAAGACGATATTATTCTTACACCTTCTGATACATCGAGAAAATACATTTGTATTTTCAATGTTATACATGGAATTTTAGTAACGCAACTGTATATTACAAGTATCAGTTTTGACAGGTATTACACACTTAATTTATTCCATGTTTATCACGTGTGCCCCGAGATATTTGACTCGTATCTCTTTGAAAACTTCGACAGGCCTCGCAAACTCCTATTACTGGGCTGCCACATGGGAGCAGACCGTCGTTTCTCGCGGATTCATACTTCACACCAACGTCCACGGTGTCACAGGCTGTAACGTATCGACTGTTCCCGGCCGTGCCTACATGCTAACAGTTAGCTCCAGTTTGTATGACAGCGGACGTCAGCCGCCACAATCGGAGTTCAGACACTGGCCATCGAAGATTCCATCGACAATTGGATACCATTAACGTTGCCTTTAGAATGGCACGCGGAACACGCAGAATCCGTTCGCTCGGAGACAAGATACGAGTTGAAAAGTATCTGCGTTTACATTGTAACCGTTGCACCGGCTGACAATAGATTACTTTTAGAAACGGCGAAGCTATGTAACACGAAGCTCTCTGGAAATAGTTATCAGGTAGGAAATAGGGACGACCAGATGACAGGGAAAACCCTAATAAACTTTCAGAAGGCCGAAAAAAATACACTATGCTATCTTATGATTTATGTGCCATTATAAATCGTGAGTAGAATGAATCATTCCAAAGGTTTGAACTTTGCTTTGCTCACTTTATTAGAAGCGATGTGAGCGATTTGAATCATGGCCTGTTTATTGAACAATGTAAGATAAATACTATCCATATTTATTAGAAAACAGCATGGAAATCTGACATGGCAAACAACAAATTTTAGAGGCATACAATGACGTACAAACAATCTCTTAAACGACCCAAGTTACACGATGTGGAAACTTTTATTTTAAACATTCATTACATATTGAAGAATTAGTCCTTCTGAAGCATACAGCACTATTCTTCTCAGGTGAGTAGGACCCATGTATTCTTACACGTACAATGTATTTAACATCTCAAAATATATTGCGAAAAGGGGATATTTTGTAAGAAACGGACGTAAAGAAAAAGTATCGAGATGATGAAAATAGGAAAGGGCAGACGAAAGACTTCAGTCGCATTTTAAATAAGATCGGAAATAGAAGAAAGGGAGAAGGCGACGGGGAGATGGTATCCCAGCGGGAAAAGGGATTCGCTGCCCTATCTACGAATGATTTGTGAATATGCAAGGGCAATGGGACGCCTCCTTCGGGAACTCGACGGTCAAGATAGTCCCCGAATCCCCGGGCACCTAAAACACGGAAAATATTCGAGTGGACAGCCGCAAATTTATCGTTCACCGCGTCCCTAAATTTTCCATTACACATCGAATCCCGAATATGTCGAAAAAGAATGTGCTCGGAATTCATTTGTTCTGCCCTCGAGAATCCGTCGTAAATATTCGTCACGCTCTGCCTCTTAATTTTCTGTCGTGCATGTATTTGATATTCGGATCATTATTATTGCAAAACAATTAAACTATTAATATTTAGAAAATTTTTTTAACAGGTCTACTAGTACTAGTAGTAATAGTGTATAAGACATGCAACAAATTCATTTTTATACTGTAGAACCTCTCGTATCTGAACACCCATTATCCAAATACCCTAATATTTGAACATTCCACTATTAGGACGTTCTGTTATCCAAACAAAATGTCTCTCAGCAACTGATTCCTTCTCTTGTTGTAAATATGTAGCACTTAAATATAATACACTCTCTTCTGTTCACTCGAATTCTACTTCGTTACTTATGTCGACAAATGTATGTAATACAGCAGCCAAAAATTTTATGAAGGTTATAAAAAGTCTATTATCCGAAAATAGTTCATCGGAACATTTACGTCTCCCTATTAGTTAGGACATAAAAGGCTGTACTATAATTTTGAAAATATTATAATATTCAACCCTCTGGTCTTTCGACGAATATAGCCTCCTTGAGTGTATACATACATTTTGCTAACTTTTCGAGTAAAATATACTTATTCAATTGAAAATGTATTTACTAATGAATATCCTAAATCCAATGAAAATGAAATCCTTCTAACAATTAACGATTCCAGTACAACAGACTGCAGACTACATATTTACATAAAAATGTCACCTATCCAAGGAACGAAAGCTGATGCAAACTTTCGAACAACAGTATAATTAAGGGAACCATTCTGGAACGATATTTAAAGAAAAAGATCATAAAAATGTGTCGCTGAAAACGTAATTAAAACAGAATGAGTCCGCGTGAATGGATCGAAAACCGATCCATTCGAGGGGAGGGTTATTAATTTCACAGCTGAACACATAAATTCGGCGTGCATAAACCGGCGTTAGGTGGCGATGATGAAAGGAGAGTAGAGGTCGTGGCAGTCTGCGCGAGAAGTGCAAAACTGCATTTATCGTTTCGCGCGCGCCCCTCTCCCTCTACCCGCGCCTTCTAGAGAGAGAAAGGGGTATTTCTTTCGGTCGTTATTATGGCTCTTAGGGTTGTTAACGCCTCGCGGCGAGCACCGAGGCGGCTCGGTAATAAAGCCCTAAGAATACAGAGCCGATCGTAAAATGATAATTGCCGCAGTAAAGCTAAGTGATATTGAACTTGATGTCGACGCCGAACGGGCAAAGCCAAGCGGAACCGAAGCGTTATGGGGCCGGGCAACGGGGCAGGTGGCTTCCTTTTAGGATATATAGGGGCAATCGCGTTCGTGCAACGGCTCCGGCCACTAAAATAATCATCGGAAAGAACTTTCTTGAAATTTCGGTGCACGCAGTTACGGCCCTCTCCCGTCTACGCGAAAGAATTGTCGAAATTACGGCTTATTAAATAGCGAAGCGAAGGAAACCGGCCTTCTAGAGCAATTAACGTCCAGTACCCTTAAAAGGGGCTCGCGAAGTTTTCGTTTTGACAAACTTCGTGAACGGCGACCGATGTTAACCTTAAATATTCAACGGTCTGACTAACGTGTCGCGAAAATAAGTGTAAGCCAATTTGCTTACCTGTGTTATTTGTGATCTTAGAAACCCTTGTTGCTTTATGGATTTACTGTGATGACTGTAATTGAACAGGTTTAAATTGATGTTAAAAAGTTTTCGTCAAATCGACACGATACAAAATGAAAAATGATAATATTTTTAGAATATTTTAATTTTATTCTGTACTTAAAGAGATATTTGTTTATTTCGATGTGTTCTTACATGAAAAAAACTGCAACAAAGGCAAAACAACTAGGCGTGTAATAAGTAACAAGATTTGTGTATTAAATAATAAGATTTCCATCTCACCAGTTAAGGAGGAGATATTTTAAAAACTCAAAAAATTCTGAGTCTTTCTTTTCACTACTTTAGAAATAGTCCTCACGTATGAAATACAGAATACTACGTCACCCACGAAATTACGAAGACAATACAAACAAACCGAGTAAAATAATTCAATTTTTCATAAAATAAAAATTTTATTATACAGTGACCTAACATACTGCCGCGTCGTCGCACATTTTCCATCTCGCAAAAAATTCCCGTTGTGAACTCTAATTTCCACGAGTTATAAATTCGTTCACCAAAATCACCCCGTCTCCTTAACCCTTCCCCTCGCTCTTGCAAAGTTCCAACCGACCCTCTCGCGATCCCACGCTCTCTCCCGCATTCATTCCGCGATCTGGCCCTTCGTACCGTTTCGTCTTCAACGGGGTGGTGGGGGCGTCTCGGCCGCTCACAGCGTGGTACACGCACGCACCCCGATCAAATGCGTGCACACACGAGCAGCTCCGGTGCTCGCACATACACACAGCCATCGGAGCGAATCGACGCTGGGAAAGTTTCCCGCAATTTTGCGTCTCCTCGGCAGGAATAATTCATCGTGTCCCGCGAAACTTTTACGATTTCCACGAACGACGTGCGACGAGTCCAATCGGAATCTGAAGGCATCGACGATGCCTACGCTCGCCTAGCAACGATAACGAAAAAACGAGGAAAAAATTGACGGAAATGAAGAAGCAAAGGGGAACACGGAAATAATTATGATCAGAATACAACGGAATAGTGTTCTGTCGCGTGTGATAATAGGCTTCTGACGGTATAGCCTTCGACGAAACAATGATGAAACAAAAAAGGGAAAAGATGTCGAAAAAGAAGAAGCCAGAAGGAACACGGCAAAAAATGATGGTCGAAAGATCAAACGGAATAGTGTTCCATCACGTGTACTAATAGTTCGTGACAGCACAGTGGTAGCTGAAATATCGTAATGCGCGAAACAGAGGGGTTGGAGGGAAATGGGGGTTGGGGGGTGAGAAATTCGTTGAATTGAAGCGCGCCGCCGACAGACGTAACGAACGTGACGAGAGCCACTGGAAGTTTTTTAATGTGAGAATGTAGCACGTGCGATTATACGTGTCCCGGCGCAGTATGCATATTGTAACGGGCAAAAAACGAGCAGATGCTGGCATTCGAGAAAGTTTTCGCCGCGCCACGGGCACGTAGATGTTTTACATTTAAAATGGATACACGGGCCCGGCCGTTCGCGTTATTCTTCACGGCCCGACGCCTCAACGTTTTTTAATGGGGCCGCGTAGCGAACAAAAATTCGATGGTGGACGATCGAATATTTATCATAAAGCTGTGCGTTCTAAACCATTTAAATTACTTGCGAAGCATTTTTATATACATAACAACTAACAATTCTAATTAAATGGATTAATTTCACAAATTAATTTTTTATACTATGCCAAACTGACTCCCAGATTTGATAACAAGATAAGGAAGAACACGAATATGTTCCATAAAATCAGTAACGTAATAAGTAAATTGTAGAAGGCCTTTAGCTCAGTGAAAATTTTTAATGATATCGATCTGGAAGTCAACGCGTTAATTAATCAATTCCATTCAGAAACTCCGTTTTCGAATTAATAGTCAGTAGGATGCAACTTTACGGCCCCGAAATTTTCATCGAAGTTACACCACCGGCCCTCGATCGAGAAAGACGCAGGGCGTGCTGAAGGTGTGCAGGAAAAGGGCGGGAAGGATTAAAATGGGCTATGTGTATAATCTACTTTGCATTTCCACGAACCCTTTCTAAGCGCGGCGACTAATACGGTAATGCATCGGAATCCCCTCAACGGGCGCGGTAGTTTCCGGTAGTCGTAAAGCCGGTTTAAGTAATTCCCGATAGAGGGAAGCTTTCTCCGTGTAGCTTCTGCCTTGAAATCTCTCAACGATGGTTCAACTGAGATACTCGTGTTCCAATTTGGAAGATTTGTCTCTACTGAAACAGTAAAAAATCAGACTTTCAGTCATTACGGTAATCTCAATCTAAGCCTTATAGCTGACTTGATAGTAGTGAACTGTGACTGATTTAGATCCACAAACTTTTACACCATCCTTAACAGATTATTCTGATTAGAAAAAGTCATAAACACTGTTAATTTCCAGTTCTATTATTAAAACCAAAGTGTTATTGCATTAATAAGAAATGTGGGTCCGTCCCGAACGATCGCAAGATCAATAAAATATAATTACCAGGACAATTAAATATATTTACCAGATCCTCCATGAATGAATATAGTTATACTCAATGTTGTAGGTATTTATTAGACCATGACAAAATTTATTAACATTTTAAACAACTGTGAAGGGTAGTTAGAGATGGAAATATGAAAATAATATTAGAAAATTATTGGATAGAGGTGTACCCTACAGAGAAGTACCGGTGGTGTTTATTTTTATTTTAACTTTCTAATAAATACAAATGCAATAGCAGTATATATGATATCTTTTGCTTAGGTTGAGAAGCTAGTTTAGATTTTCTTCAGTATAAGGTACAACAAATCACCGTTCGTTGTCATTACAGGCTTAGCTAGAGGACCGTCTGTGCCAGCGGAGTCACGAAAGAGGAAAGAGGAGGGCAGGATCGGACGGAAAGAAAGAATGAAAGAGAGGGCGTGATATCGTCCGTGTAAGGTTCCAGAAATTGTTTAACTTTTGTGGGGTGGCAGGGCGACATCGACGATACAATAATGGCTCTCTGATGCGATTTTAACTTTTCACGCCCCTACGGCGTGCTGGATTCCATCGCTCGAATATCGGGCGTGCTATGATAAAGTACTAAAACGGAGGTACCGTGCCACGGTTGATCCGTGAAAAAAAGTTCCTTGCTCGACGTTCCCCGGATTCTAACCTCCTAAATTCCTTTGGGATGAAAAACGAAATTCCAAAGAACTCTCGGAATATTGTATTCTGCGACAGATTTCATCTCTAAAAATCGAGCGAATACGTCGAATTCGTAGTGCGAACGCTTTAGATTACAATATTCCATCAAGTAAAAGCGATATTTCTAACCTAAATAGTCTAAGAAACAATGCTGTGAAATGAAATGATAAAAAAATGTAGAAAGGATGTAAGGAGTCCTTGAGTTCAAGGAGTCTTGGGTTTGGTTCCTTGGATTCAGTAGATCTTGCACTTGGATCCTTGAGTTCAAGGGATGTTGTGCTCAGGTCATCAGGTTTAGGACATCTCGAATTTTGACTCTGCTAGGCAACTGATATCTATTAAGTCTGGGTTCATCCAATTCGACTTTCACAGTGTTTAATCGGTCTGATACCAATCTTGTGGTGAAGATTCGTACTGACAAGAATAAAGTTCTGGATTTATCTGTTTGGAGTCTACTGGACATAAACCGATCATTTTCATTATGTCGAAGTTCCATGACACTAATCATTGCGTTCCTTTACGTGGAACTATCGGCAAAAGAAGAGTTGTCAAAAAATATTAAATTTTCAAAGAACATTATGACTACAGAACTAGTTGAAGCTAATATTAATCTAAGGCGATGAAACATTTATAAGTCTTCCAACTTGTGGATGCTCTCAGGTAACAGCGCAAGGTAATTAGCTATCACGTTACCTTTCCACTTTCTGGTTTCCTGCTCACCTATCTACTTACACTGGATATGATTTCAGACGTACAATTACGTCTGGTGGAAAGAGAAAGGAAGTTCGCGTATAAAGTACTAGAATATAAAGAAGAGCATAACTCGATTGTCTGTTTCAACTACTCTCTTGGAGATATAGGAATACGTTCTGCTATATAAGAGACAAAGGTTAAGCAGTTCTATGTCTATCTTCTTCGATGCAGAAGTTTCTTTTAAGTGTCGTACAGACTGGAAAAATGACTGACAAGGAAACACCGCGAACGTTGACTCGTAGATTGAAATGGAACTTTGTGAGTTTATAAAGTGATTTAAGAGAAGAGTAACGGTATGTTTCATTCGTGCCCAATGGCCCTTTAAGGGTGTGAAAACTAACCCCAAAATCAAATAAGCACTCCCACTTTGTCACGTATAACTCTTAAAGTGCAAGAGATTGAAAAAAATATTTCAAGCAGAAATTTAATAGTACAATAAACACTATAAACTGACTTTAATAAAATCTTGAAAAAGTGTTCAAAAATTTTCTTTTTAAAACAAAAACTTTTCAAAATTTGGTTCACGCAAGTTTATAGCGCTTATTGTACCATTAAACTTTTGTTTAAAAAGGTTCATTTTTTTTTAAACTTTCATTCCAATCTGCGAGTCAACGTTCGCGGTGTTACCTTGTGAGTAAAAAACATAGAAAAAACTTATAGAAACATATAAAAACATATAAATGCAAATATAATATCGAAAATACAATTTTTAATCATTCCTGATTAACAAATGACAAAGCTCTCAGCTTTCAGATAGAAGTGTTCGTGCGTATTTCACTTCGGACCTTTATAAATGACGTTGTTTGAACAGGATTCTGTAGAAAGACAACGTAAACGGTATTATCAAAGAATACCTGCCTCTGTCCCGGACAATATTTCCTGTCGTAATCTGCGCGAGGTACTTCAGTTAAATACATTACGTCGTCCCGAGATGGTTTTTCTTTTGTCTCGGAGCACCTTAGCGTGGAGGCTCCACCGTGAACAATTTATGGCTTAAAAAAGGAAGGGTGTCACCCTCCGGGTGCAGGGGACAGGAAAACCGGTGTCAAAATACACGGTGACTATTATATCTCCTTTCTATGTTCTTGAAGAATCATAGTTCTTGTAAACCATAAGGGGGACACCTACTCATTCGATCATTTCATTAGAATATAATTACTACAATATTTTTTACTGTGTATTATTCCAAGTATAGAATAATTTTGCGTTTACTTTTAAATGCCAACACGAAACTGTTCGAACCATCTTCATGGATCTATGAAAGTTCTTCCGCGTCTGACCCGTAAATCAAAAAACAAAGGAAACCGGATTAACGACATTTGTCTTAGCAAAAGTCTTCAAAACTCTTCGAATGGAAGTGCGCTGTTGCATTTTTTTTCACTTTCTAGAAATGTATAATTTCAATTCGAAGAGGATCCGACATCGAGGGACATGCTGAATCGTTGGAAACACGGAACAAGGTGGAAGATCCTTCCGGTTGGCAGAAATCCGGGGCACGGGGACGCAGATCCGTGATTTCGGTGTTCCCTGGCCATCATAGATCAACCGTGTCGCAGCAATTGAGTTAGGAAGGAAGGAACCAGTTCGGCAAACACTCCTGTCCCCCTCTTCTTTCTTTCGTAACTTGCCCCCCCGCCCCTCTTGGCCACGAAAATTTATGGCTTAAAAAACTCCCGGACGGGGGCGAGTCGTTCGCTTTATCTGTAATGTACTGATCTTGCCTTCGTCGTGGAAGCCGCCCCTTGGTTTGCCGCTCCTTGGACCATGGCCTGGACCAAGGAGCCCACGATCTGGATACGGGAGCCACCCCTGGTCTCCCCCATACCCTCCCTTGTTGGTACATAGGGACGAGCCACCCTGCAGCTCTCATGATTTATATGGACGAGAAAGACGGAACGTGCGAATGGAACAAACAGTACGATATGGGCCGAGAGAGAGATGGATAATCGGGAAATCAACGGCAACCTTCGGAGAATCAGTACCTAGCACAGTTTGGACTACCGTTTTGATAAGGGTCTACGAATCGCGAAATCCTGTCGGAGGCACCGGGCCCGTCAGCTGGACTTCAGAGCGAGGCAGGCTGTGGAGGATTTACGCAAAGACGGGGTAAAAGTACGATCAGCGGAACATAACTGATAAGATATTACTAGAATCGAAATCATCCTCTGGGTGCAAAAGCAATCTCGACCAACTACCTCTTTTGTATATTACAGGCGTTCAATGTTACGTGGACCTTCTATGGGAAATGATATATGTACAGTGTTTCCACTAAATTCATTGTACTTGTCTGACTACTGACCACCTATTCTACGTATCCAATTATGAACAGTCCATACTGTCTGCACAGTCATGGCTTATTCTACTTACGCATCCATGAACGACTTTTTCCACTTTACCTATCACATCCGTATTTTATTTGTGCGTATTATTATTGAAAATCAGACACGAATAAATTAGTCATTTTCCTATCTATAAAAAAGTTTACAATGTTCTATACATAATCGTCATGTATCGTTGTAGCTATCACGTAACATGTGAATGTTAAGATTTGACATATCGATCAAAAGACCCCCGTCAACTGCACTACAATATCCACTGTGTATAGGTGCAAAAGCAAAAAAGCGAAAAATCTCCGGGGAACGCGTGAAAATGTCTGCCGACAGCGAAGGAGCAATCGGGACAAAGGGTGGCAACGGTACGAGAGGAAGGAATAATGTCCCTTTCCTTGTATATATGTATACGCTCCTCGGAAAAAGCTGTTCTAGGTTTCCCAAAGGCGTCCAACGTTTGCAAGAACTCGAAGTACAAAGTTCCTTCCGCCTGTCGTGCGTGAGAGAAATCTTAGGGTGGGAAGATAGAGGAGAAGGACCGGGCAGTCTCGCAGACGGATCGGATGGTCGTCGCCTCAAGGCTTGCAATCACTTAGGCAAATATTCACGCGCAAATGCACCTTCAGCATGTGGGCTGCTGTCATGTTAGACCATCGAGTGTGCGTGGGTCATAGGGGTTCCTAATTGGGGTACCGTTGCCACATACCCCCTCTGGATTCTTCGTGTTCCTTTGTGTGAGATCGGTACACACGATGTTTAAATTTTTTTTCCCGTAAGATATATAATACTGATAGCAATCTTACAAGAAAAGTAATATAATGTTAAAAGAATAGACTTCGGTATAAGCCAATGTTACTCGTAACCTTCAAGATTCTTAAAATGAATTAGTTTCGAGAAAACATGAATTTCAAGAAAAAATAAATTTCAAGAAAAATAAAGTTCAGAGTCAGTTTCAAGAAAAAATAAATTTTAGAAAAATTCTATACATATTTCTTAGGTTACTTGAAATGTTCCTTTCAGACCGCAAAACTTAGCTAGAACTGCTCTAAGACGGACAAAATGCGTAATGGGACGTCGGTTTTAGAAGTTCTGGCCAACGAGGGGTAAACTGAATAAAATGGGATGAAGGAACTGTCCGATTAAGTCTAATGAACCATGGTCGCCTAGCGGGCGCATCAAAGACGTCTCAGACACCAAACGATTCATCAGGATACACGGGGCTCAAATCTCGAGGCTTCTGCGGTTTGGCCTTCTTGAGGTACCCGCCAGAAAGTTCGCCCTAAGGACCAGTATCTGACTCCTTAAACCTGACCTTCTCGGGTAAGTAAGCGTGATTCCTTTGACGATATCTCCTTCTGTCGGTAAAGAAAAGGGTGGCGCCATACTTTGTGTCGGAACTCGCCAAAGGCGAAGATCTACGCTAAGATGTCAGCGATTCGATTGCTTTCTAGAGACAGTTAACCCTTCCCTTCGGTATCGCAATCATCTAAATTAACGGTGAATATAATTGCCGCAATAAGAACCCACAAAGAACAATTCTTATTATTTAAATGATCTTAGCAAATTCATTTTAGTACATCAGTTACTATTCTCCAAAATTGTGACGTCTATTTTAGAAATAATACAAACAGAATGAGGGTCTCAACTGGAATAGCTTTTGCCTGGTTGCAAACATAAAAAAAAATAGGACTATGTCCCTCATTTGTGTCCCTATGACCTTATTTCTTTTATAAATACAACGATGCAGTTGCAAAGTGCTACTGTAAACTACAGATTTATTGTAAATATGATACATATGCTATCTAGATACATAGATCTTCCAAAATAATAAGGGAACCTCGTCTTCGAGGAATCGTTCCGTAGCCACAAGGGACAACGGATCTTTAACGCATCTGTCGAGCCACGATAGCGGCGATTACTTATGCGACCCGCGCTCTCCCTCGGCAGAAGCTTCCTCCCCGTGGCCCTTCTGCTCTCTTACCGAGATGTAGGCGACGTGGGATGCAGGTAGAAATACAAGGGGGGCAGGGGGGGTGGGACGAACGCAAGTTAACGCGAACATATAAATTAGCAGGACATCTTAGCAGGCCGCTTGCAACTTAGTCACGTAGCGGGTTTAAACTTGACAAGAGGTGGATCCTACGACGGCGAGCGTACGCCACCCTTCTCGACTAGCACCCCGTCACCTGGCCCCTCTCGCCAATAGATACGACAAGGAAAATCTTAGAACCACAGCAATTTCGCGACCGTAATATTCCGGGGAAAATTATCACGAACCCAACCTTTATGAATAAATAAATAAAATATACACTTCCGTTCGTAAATATTAGAGCACTTATCAAGTATGCAGTAAATCTAACAAGACAATACAAAATTGCTGAAAGTTAGAAAGAAATATTGTTTAGGGGATATTAAAACTCGATGGATAGCACATTTTCTTAGTACAGATCAGGTGTCCTAATACTTATAAACGGTAGTGTACATGGATTGTTATCCCTTGGTAAAACTTTGGCGATAATACTTATTCAAAGATGAATTTGACAAGAACACAGATTCATACTAAAAAATTATTTTTTCTAAAATAAACCTTTCCGTTTCTATCTACAGAAATGGCAATTGCACATGATACCACCTAATACGTTAGATTTGGAAATTCAGGCTACAAATAATCTAAGCAAGAAGAGTTCATTCGAAAGAACTAGTGCAAGAACCTGGTATCGAAATTTCTGGCAAGTTTAATTAATCGACCAGACGCAGAATTCGAAACACTGAAAACTGTGAAGACACTAATAAAAAGACGAAAATGTTTCGATCACGTAGAAGCGCAAACCAATTGGCAATAAATTATTACTCCCGTTGGGCAACCAATAAGCCATTCCACTAAAGAACTTGTGGACACCGCTGCAACATGTTTCTCATCCCACGCAAAGCGAGCACGGTGGGCATAAATCACGTCGATAATATATCTCGGAACGCGTGATTTCAAGCGATCCAAGTGGTAATCCCATAACAGACGAAGACTAGCCAGAGGCGGATCGCCGGCCGATCTTATGTTAACGCAGGTATATACGTCGATAAGGGAGAATGCGGTGTACGGTACCCTTCGGGGAAACCTCGAACTTTCGATTTATGGGCCGTCGTCTCGAGGGATCCCCCGTGCTAGTCCCCGGGATGTGGTCAAAGTGACAGGGTGGGCGATTAGGTGCACAATACTCCGCAACAGTCCGAAACAGCATCTGCGCCGTTCATTGATCACGCTCGAGGCCGACACCGGGAGAACGTCCACGGAACGACGCGGAGAAATTGAGAGAAATAGGGAGAGGAGGTTATGACGTGATCATGTTAGATTCCGTTTTCGAGTGAGTGTGAGGGTCTGTCTCTGGTCAAAGGGTGCTAATGCTACGTCCGCCTCGATTCCAAACTTCCTTTTACACGATCCAGACTCTCTGCACGATTGGAACATCTGGTTTCCCTAACTTTCTTTTTTCGTACATTGCCCACTCCCCTTATTTCACATTCTCAGTCTGTGTGTCGCGATTTATTTCTTTTAGTTTTTGCTGATAGTTCATCAGTTGGGCTTCAGGACTTACTTAATTGGTATTACAATGTGCGATATCGCCTGTAAGTACAGTAAATTATAGGTAAGTGTTTGAAGGCTCCTCGGCATTGACAAAGTGGGGTTCCTAGGCGTAACGCTGACTTTTTAATGAGGCTTAGCACAGTGATAGAGCTTGGAATTCAGAGGCCAATGATATTTTTTTCAGCCACATATGGCTATTAGTTTATGAAATATTTAATGTTCAGTGCTGAGGAACCTTCGAACACTCATCGATGATTTATTGTATTGGGAAACCTAGTATGCATGAAGAAAATGTGATGTTTTGTAAAAATGATATATTTTAACCCACTTTTATTACTTTATAGTAGAATAAGCGGTGTTCATCGAGCTTTAATATCTCCAAAATAATATTTGGTTCAGACTTCAACAAAGATTCAGATTAAATTGTATGTACCTAGAAAAGTAGCAGGATGAAGAAATATTTCTTCGGAACGGAGTTACATCACGTATGCCCAAAATCAAATTCCAGGATACAAAAAGGGAAACACATCTCGTTGATTTTACACTCGACGAAGACCCCTGTACTTCGACTTCACCGGTATTCCAAGCTAAACCTGTACCATCATAGTAATTGCAACCTGGCGTGTTAGTGATTAACGCCGCTTGTTATTAGGATAACCCCCGAAGGCGTTCATGGTATACAACGTTACATCGAAGAATTCTCGAGGCACTACTTAACAAAATGATACGCGTCCCTATGGAATGAATTATATTTTATATCCCAGAACCTCTTTTTTTTATACCAAACAAAGCAATAGAATAAAGATACGTTAGGGATTGTTAACGAATTGAGGCACGCCGATTCAAAGCTGTTTCTTAAACACCACTGATTACGAGTAATCAATTACCAAGAAATTTTCAGTAACACAAGGAGTAAGCCACGAGCGTGTCTACAGCATTGGAATACCACCGCCTGGTGGACGGTCGTGGGACAATGTTTTCTTATAATTAATGAGTAGGATATTCTGAATGGACCGGTGTACCGCCTGGAGGAGAGAAAGGGTACAGCTAAGAACATAGGAGCTACCTTCTAAACTCCGAAAGCATTCCAGAAATTCCCTCTCTCCCTCTCCGCCGTCTATCTCCGCCCCACCGTTCAGCCACTCGGCTGGAATGCTGCGGCATTATTGGCTGCGTTCATCATCCTCTTCGTGGGACACGCATGAAATCTTTGCCCCGGTGACTGCTTCCTGTTGGATCTGAGCTCACCAACAGGATGCGTCTAACAACACCAAGAGCAAACGCACCTACAACTCCTCTTATAATTCAATCCTGTTCTTCACAACGTAAACGGTCTTCGAACGAAATCCAGAATCTCGAAAACAAGTCAATAAGAATTACTATCTAAAATAATTCATTTGTATCAGAAAACGTTTTTAATGAATTATGTAGCATTTTAAGTGATGCATCGGGTGTATATAATTTGATTTCATTATATCTTATTTCTTTTTAGATATCAAGGTGACCTTGAATTTTTTCAAGGTACATGCATCTTTTTTTAATACCATCATGCTATAGATCATTGAATTCGTCTTTCTATTGGCAACAACGTGGTATAAAAAAAAAGCATTGACCTTAAAAAACTCAAGGTCACCTTGATATCTAAGAAAAAATAAGATAATGAAATCAAATTGTATCCATCCGATGTATCACTTAAAATGCTGTAGAATTCATTAAAACATTTTTTGATACAACTAATGGGTAATGAGTTATTTTAGATAGTAGTACTTATTGATTCACCCTGTATGTAGCGAAAGAAAAGTATGAGATAACTCAACTAAACACTGTAATAATAGGACGTAAGCATGAATTTATGGTATTGTCGGCCAACGGATTTACGGGCCGATAGAAATAATCCAATTCGGACAATATTCGAACGCGTGGGGGAGATACGTTTTGTACCGTGGCAACATTTTTCTTCTCTTTTCGTCGGGCTACGGCCACACTCCTGGCCCGGTTCCATCTTCCTCCCTCCTTCGGTTTTTACGTCCCTTTTCCCGTCGTTTCACTCTAACAGGCTGGCTGCCTCCGCGAAATTGCACGGCGGTCGAATTTAATTATGTCTGGAATTCGGCGCTAATTAAGTTTGATCGAACGAATCCGCGGGTTTGTTACTGAGTTTGCCCCGCAATGCTTACGAAACAAGGGTACACCCCGTTGCGAGCATAATATAAATTAAATTACCCTCTATGCCGGCCAGCCACCCCGACCCCGAATTCTATCGACCCCAACACAGCATAGTTTCTTTTTTCTTTTATTCTTTTCAATCTCGACTACGAATCAAAAACCAAAAACAGATGAATAGGGAAGAAATGTACACATCGATTAGTCCCTTTGTGGCGTTGGTTTCGAACCAAATTGAAGAAATCAAGGCTATTAGATGAGATACACAAATTTAACGCTATATAAGATGTCTGGTAACTGTGAAGACTATAAAGAGATATGATCAATTGCATCCGTCGGATATTAAAACTTTTCCTGACAGAACTACAGTCTACAGAACAAAAAATCAAGAATGTCGAATACATTTTTCTGTGTAAGATTTCATAAAGATTTTACTGGAAATGCTACTTGCAGAACACTTCGATTTAATAACAACAGAAGGTTCCTCTTTTTCTTGGAGTACCATTCAACGCCCGAAATACAGCTTAAATCCACACTCTCTTAAGATGAAATTAAAAACTTATTTCTTCACGTACAATTGTCACCATTACAATTGCGCCACCAGTCACAAGGCGACCTACGAAAAGTCCTTGTTTAATCCCTAGAAAGAAAAATACGATTCTCGATGGGCATGTTCGGTTCTTCCAACGTACCAACCAATTTTTTTTTTATTGAGTCTCGCAGAAGGACAAATATGCAGTTGGGAGTATAGAGGTCAGAGGGAAAAGGGAGCTGGAGCCACAGGCGACACCCTCGGGCACGCCGGGTTTGCCCCCTGATTGGATGAATATTAAATTCTGGTCACCAGCAAACAACCACCCCTCGCCCTGCTTGATTCTTCGGTTACGACGATTGAAATATGTATCCGGCGTAAAGTCAAACATTCCGACCAAGTGTATGACCCGCTACGTGGTCGGAATTTAATGCTCATTCTCACCGAAGAAATGAAGGAACACCTTCACGATTGTCCCTGAAAATTAAACTGCAGAGTAATCTTCGAGTTCGCGAACACAGAAATAAACTCTGAAGAATCCATGGGTCGTGATTCGACGATGGCATAACTGATCTTCGAGATAAATTAGAAACGAGACAACGATTTTTACGCCTCTAGGGGTTGTAATTGCTGAGGATGAGACGGGACTTTTCGAAGGAATGCAATTTTGTTTTACACCTCGCAAGGTGGCGGTGTTATTGATCGTCGTCTACGAACCACGATTGCACACAGCGATCGTCGAGGTGAATTGGCAATTATCTCCAAGAAATTAAAGAAGGAAAGCGAGGAATTGAATCTTTTCAGGTATACATATACCACCGGGAACAATTATATATTGAATGATTGATTTGAAGTATACGATTATTGTTGACTTGTAGTATTACTAGCAAAAAATGTTGATATTATTAGTATGACTCTATGTAAGGCAATATGTACATAAATTTGAATAAACTCAGTCTTTTCTCTTCAGTATGATATAAAAAACTTGAGCTGTAAAGATCAACCTTCATGTACAACAAGCTACAGTAAGTGGAGATAACTTTCATTTGGTCAGTCAGGGTAACTTTGTCCTAAAATCAGAAAATGATCTTTTTCAATTTTGCAGTCCTGCAAATTGTTAACTTAAGTGCAAATAAAAGCTAAAAAATCGAAAATGATAATTTTCTTACTTTGGGACAAAATTACCCCTAACTCAGTCAAAGTTACCCGAACTTACGGTACTACTAGAATTATTTAAGTAATGTGTAAATATTCCCAAAAATGGAATCTGTAATATACCATTGCTAATTATGCCAGCCATTAGGTAAAACACCAATCGCTTGTCAGTGAATTTCAAGAAGCTCGAAACGGACACGAACTCGAGATCTCTCGGCGATGACGCTGGACTTTCGAAAGAATGTAATTTCCTTTTGCATTTCCCTGCCGCTTTAGGATCGTCATCAATCGCCTCCATAAGCGACACAAGCCGACGACGCTTACGAAGATGAGGCGGCAATTATCTTCGAGAAATTAAGGGCGAACGGAAGACACGCGAAGGAGGGCTTGGGGTAGACGGAGGGCAGGAGTGGGAGTCTTGATAGAACAGCCGTATTTCGGCAAGAAGGGTGGTACGCTTAATTTCATAGACGTGGGCGCATGGGGCCATGCAAGCAAGAACAATCGAGCCCGGGAGCGTGTGCGATGGAAGCATGGCCAGGGGGGTAGGGCCTACGTACTCCGAAGGGATAATTACAATAAGCAACCCTCGCCGCTGCCCCCTTACCTCATCATTGATCTAAGAAATCCACTAGCGTAATTTGCCATAAATTTCAGCTGGACCGAAATCACAACCGGTTCGCCAGACGGTTTCTAATTAAGCAATACCATATTTTAAAAAACAATTCAAATATGGAGATAGGTGAGTCGAAGGGAAAGTATTACGTAAGTGTTTGAGGTAAGAACTCTGTTCTTTTTGTAGAGATTAAAGGACAACATTATTAACGCATTCTGTCAGCGTGAGTCTATTTGAATTATTAACTTACTTGGCGTTCATAATTTATACTATCGGCCTGTAGATTCTATATCACATAATTAATTCATTATCTATATGGCATAATTAATAATTCAGGGCAGAAAGGGTAAAATCAAACTTTTAAATTACTCTTATTCTTTTCGTGAGTGTGATGAACTGCACACACACCTGCAATGTAAATTACATAATTTACTTTTACATTGTCTATTTCACTAGTATGTTCTCATAATTAATGTCAGAGTAACTAAGTTACTTCGCCACTGTCATGAATAGATTGTAGATCTGTAGGCAAATATCAATCTAAAGATGTATTTACGAAATCTAAAAGCACAAAAATTTCTTTACTGCATCGAAGGTTTTACCAGGTCCCACATGGAATAAAAATCATACTCTTTTTCAGATTTTCAGACTCCCATGTACGCTGTACTTCCAGTTAGTCATGACTTACCTCGAATGTTTACATAATCGACTAAAACAGTGTACAATGTCGAAAATGTCTCCGGATGTCTAACCTCAAATGATTACTGTTCCAACATTCCAAACAATATTTCAGAGAAAAAAAATGATAAAAAAAACCAACATAAATTTGTCAATTATTAATCTTCTCTACTTTCACATCAAGGTGACGTTAGAAATTACAAAGTACAAACAACACAAGATATTCCCATACGATCGTCTATAATCAAGAATATTTCCATCCCCCTATCGCATTATATCTCACGGCAGAGTCGCGCGAGAGCCCCCATATCCGCCCCGATTCCACGAAACATTTATTCGATTCCGGTAAAGGGGGTAGTAAATCCCCATAATTCTTACACGTACACGCAAAACACGCCTGCCCGATATACTTTCGGGTAACGAGCGCATCGCGAACTACAAACTTAACGGCGCGTCGCGCCACGATAAAACATCGGCGAATTCGCGCGATTGAATTACAGTTTAATTAACTCGCGGGCAATTAAGGCCCCGCCCGCCGTCCCAGCCACCCCCTACCCTCCTTCCCCCCTGAAGGAAGGCCTCCCACCATCCACCCGAAATGAAACCGTTTCAGCTCGCCGTCAGATCCCGTGCACCCGCGAGTCCCGACCGTTTCAAGCTACAAGTTTCGAGGGTACTCGCGATTTCATCGGAAACTTTTGCACGCTTCAATCGTTTCTTTTTTATTGTCTCACCCGTACGCTGTCTCTGTCCCTTCTACATTCGCTCACCCCCCACTCTTATCTGCATTTCTCTGGCGAGCTCGCGTTCCCTCTTGCCGGTTCCTAAAACCACGACGCACGCTCGAACGCAGGTGCACCCGGCCCGATAACAGGGAGGGGAACGATTTCGTTGGTCAATTAAAACGCGTGAGTCGAGTGTCATTTTCACCGGTGAAAATAGTTTTCGTTAAGTATGCAATGATATAATATTTGGCTATTGATTTGCCATGATTGTTTTATACTAGCGTTCTGTTTTATTTTTTAATGTTGGAGAATTAAGGGATGCCGTTGAGCTATTAAATAAGAGGGGAAATTTAAAGAATTAATATATATGCAAAATTATTGTTTATTAAAAATTCAACGTATGCATCTTATTATGTTATTTTCTTAGTAATTCCTGAAAAATTGAACTATATATTTATAAACAGAAGAAAATGACTGGTATCAAAACCATTGAGGGGTGATTTTACGGATAAAAATAAAACGAAAATCAAGAATCACGAAATTGTGTTGGAGACTTCGTTTTCAAGTTATTAACGGTTAAATATGCGGGATAGAAACGCCTGAAACCAAGCAATCTGCATATACCGGTAAAAAAAAATATATGTACACCCTCACCTCACGTCACCTGAGTCGTGAACGTTCTGTCTGGAAAATATATACTATTCGTTAATATAAGTGTATACAAAAAATAACATTACCACTGTTAACGAACTTTAAAACTATACCAGACACATACAAAGGGAAAATGATCGCGAATCGATGAAAACAGAATGTATAACACGCGAAGGACATAATTCCGTAATATGTTACCGTGCGAGGAGGCGTGTGTACAGTGAAATTAGACAAGACAGCAATACCATAACGTAATCAGCGAAACCGAAACCCGTTCACTTACAAACACTAATCCACCGTCACATATGCAAGCATCCTAGTAACACGTAGAAGTACAGTATTATACACACGGTACACTTAGTCGACGGAAAGCCGTAACTGCCGCGTAGGCGGCCGATTTAACGACGAGTGAATAATTATGGGGCTTTACGGTCCGATGCAGGAGAGGTTTGCCGAATGGAGGAACGTTACTATGCTCGTAGTTATATTTATGAGCCGACAATGACAGCAATTTCGGTCTTGGAACCGACCGGCCGAAGCTGTTCCTAATCGACCCACATGCTTCATGATTTTCATTGTTACGTTTTGGCCCAGGGGAAACCAGAACGAGATCGACATAAAAAAAATAGCGTGAATGAGCATTATCATACGGTTATGGGCCATTTGTAAAAGGAACGAAATTTGTCCCTAGAGGATAGTCTGTAAATTCATAGAGCATTTGATTGTCGTTCGGAAAGCAAAACTATTTCATGGTCGCGGAATGAAGCGATGGTTTGATGGCCCCTCGCGAAAAGACGCGTGCCATGGGCCAATAACACCCATCGAAGAACACTGCGATCGTTAATGTTCAATGAAACACACCCCCGACACGAGATTCACTGCGTCGACACAAGGGGGATGGGCCACCCTACAAGGGACACTGTTACTAGCTGTTCCTTGTTGTTTTATCGTTGTTCGTTGCGCCATTTAAGTGTTACAGTGTTACAACATTTAACATAGAAAATTTTTCCGCGGTTTATCTGTTAACCTTCAAATGTTGCTTAACACTTTCATGACCAATGAGACGCATATTTCTCACTTGAGTAATCGAACAAAAATTAATTTCAATTTAGCATCCGTTATGGACCTGATAATCGGTGGATAACAAGTTCTTAAAAAAAATAATTCAGTCATGAAAGGGTTCATTCAGATGTACAGATGAATGTAATTGTAAAATTATAGTCTTCAATGTAAAATATTATGAAGTGAATAGCAGATGAGTATTTTTACAATAGAATCAGTCGCAATTGTGTTGCCTGTCTTCTGTCTTGAAATCTTCAAAGAAAATTATTATTTAATCATTCTACGTGAACTTTGATTTACAATACAGTTGTTTTAATACTTTGAAATAGATTTAGCAACAGCAACTTTATTGCATACTGAATCTCACGCTTCATTTACATATTTCGTATCTCTATATATAAATTACAACTGTACTTCTTCGTAATTTGTACACGTTCCAATGGAAATGTATTAAGTAGTAAAATTGATTTCTTTATCAGCTCAATAATAGCAAAGCCAATTTCACGAAAGTCCTGTACCCTTTCAACGAGGAAACGGTTTAAATTCTAACATACGGTTCCGTGTAACCCGTCCCGCGATTAGGATTAAATGGAAAGTGGAAGCTAGATAAGTTCGTTCCACGGGCTCGAGCATTTATAATTAAATGGCGTTGTTACTTATTACACCGAAGTTCGCGAGGAAGCGAAGTAGGGAGATTGTTAGGCTTTGGTTACTTGGATAATTCTCCTTCATAATGTATAGCGACGAATAAAGCGGTGCCGAACGAACTTCGGACCATGTTGTTTCAATGAAGCCCCTCCATTAAATAAATAAAAAATTTTCAAACAATGATGAACGGGGAAAGACTTCTGAAAATCATAATTTCGACGATAATCAAGTCTGGAATTCTTAAAAAAGCTCGTCTTAATTTAGCGATTTTCAATGTGAAAATGCAAAAGATCCACGAAAGAATCGTGTGATCGAAACGAAACAAATGTTGTGATTTTAATAAATTCACATCATCTGCATACGAACTAAAATTCAATTTTGTTTCTAGAAGATCTGACCTGAAAGTTGAGGAACTTAATGCATAAATCATTTATTATTAATCGTAACAATAATTCTATAGGATCACCATGAAGGGAATCTTCTTCCGTCCTTTGAAACCTTTTTTCTTAATTTTCGAAATAGTCGCGGTAAGCGAAATCGTCAGTGGATTTCATATTTGAACATCCTATCTTCTAACGTGGCTCACCATTCTCCACCTGCGTGGTCTCCATATCGTTACCATAGATTCATGTTTAGACCCAGCTATGATTAATTTTAAGAAATACTTATCTTCCTCTCGCACCTCAAACTGGTGCTAAAAGAAAAATTGGGAAAAAAGATTTCAAAGGTGTATAAGGCCAGAAGAAGATGACCTTCATAGTGATCCAAAGAATTATTGTTAAGATTCCTAATAAATGATTTCTTCACAAAATTCCTGAACTTTTTCACCAGACCTTGTATGATACTCTAATTCTTTCGAGTAATGCACCTAGTCATCAAAACATAAAAATCTATTTTATCGTAGACGTCGGATATCTTCTTTCATGATTCCCGTTGCTATGAATACTTCCTGTTCCCACCCTAAAAAGAAAAGCCACCACCCCGTTCCTATTGTTCCACTTATTAACTAAGTCGCGTTGTGTCGCGAGGAACGACATAAGTCGTAGGCGCCGCGTCGGAAAAGTCGATATCGAAAGGCACAAGGGGGTAAGTGACGGGTGGGCGGTCCAGGGGGGGGGGGTGAAGTGTGCGTCGCAAGGGTGTCGAACGCCCAGGTCTCGTGACAAATAGAAGCTTTGTGTCGCGACAATGGGGAGTTTATTTCCGGGCCGGCTGGGGCTACAATGTAGGCACTATACTGTAATTAAATTCCCAAACCCAAGGATTCGGAGGTTATAGAGGAGCAGAAGGAGGAATAGAGACGGAGAACGGTAGAGTGGGACCGAAAGAGAATTTCGGGTGGTAGTAGACGGGGTGGAGGTGGTAGGGTGGGGGGAAAAGCAGAACCTTAGCATATTGCATACTGACCGGTCCACAACGGTTTGGGTTTCTCGTGGCTGACGCCATATTGTTTGCTCTATGTTCATTCCTTCCTACCTTCCCTTCCGCAACCTCGGGGCCAAGATGAAACGAATTCCACCTACGGACATCTTTGTCGATGCGAACAATGTGATCGGGGAGGCTCGTTCTTAGATTTAAAACGTCGACTGCTCAGGGATCTTCCTCTTACCTCCGACCACTACTGTGACGATCAACGTGTTAGACTGTTTCTTTTACCTTGTATCTGATTTGAGATATACAAATTGTAGCAGGATACCATTCCATGGCAAACAAATAAATTATAAAGAATAGTACTATGATTTCCAATAGTGCTTGTTACATTTGAAAGAAAGAATATTTAGAGATTGATTAAATTTGAGGCCTGAAAGCGGAGAAGACACTTCAAGTACCTACTGTAGGGTGGATTATGGAATTCGTGGTAATTCATATCAAATATAAGCTTCGGAGTACAAATGTAATTTCATTATCAAACAAAAAATGCAATTACAAAACGTTGAAAGTAGAGTTATTTATGTCAATACCAAAACAAATTTGTAAAAAATGGTAAGTTCGAATGTTTCAAGGATTTCTATACCAATATGCTGCTTGTTTTGCGGACAAGAATTTTCCAAAACGCGGTTAATCAAATTTTATAAATCCTTCAGCAGAAAATATCGGTTACCCCCTCCGTTACGAGAAAACAAACAGAGGGGTGATAACCGAGAGTGGGCACTGAAATATAAAGTCTTGGTGGATCCCCTGGGCTTAACAGCTTGCTCGTACCAAACGAAGAGTAAAGAACGCGACACCGTATTCGGTGTCCTCTTTCGCAAAGTAGGAATGGGGGATGGGGCGATCCTGTAATCTGTATTGGAAGGACTAACTAAAGTCTTAGATACTTCGACTTCCAGGCAAAGGAACGACGTTTGACAATAAAGAACAAGAGGAAAAGAGAATTTCGACTTCCAGTGTAAAACTTGATCCGCTGGTGAGGAACGATGAATCGTATATCTTAAACTTAAAAATAAAGGATTCTGACTTAGCAGATACCCAACACTGATGTAAAAAAATATTACAATACCAATCTTATGATGTATTCAATGTTTAATTTCTTTTCTTTTTAACACTGTAACTGAAATGCAATTTCTCCTTCCAATTTTCCATTAAAAAAAATCATTACCCATGATCCTAAGTTGTGGACACTAACTTCACACTTACGAATAATATCTTCATCCCTTGCAATACGATTTCCCGAGTCTAACTACGAGATTCCTAGTAAACCATTCAAGAATGCGTAATCCGGGACTCTGTACTACAGTCACTAATCTGATTGATTGCTTAGATAAACGAAGCTATTGAACATCCACCACGAGCAGAGAGAGAGAGAGAGACCAAGAGGAGAGGAGAGATCAACAAAGCATTCCTCTATGCGAATTCGAAACAGCTATGCGTCTGAAGACTCTAAAGATGGAACTATACGACTAGAAGATAGAAACTCCATGTCACTTTCCGATAACACGAAATCACAAGTACTATTAAAACTTTTAACTCTGTTACAAAATCTAATATAATTGGATTATATCATACAACTACCTTCAAGTTTATTTCTCAAAGCACATTTTTCCAGCGCAAAATTGCTCATCCGTTTCGTCATGTACATTTACGAAGAACTGAACCTCTCGAATATTTCTAATAATAATCCTCCACCGAACAATCTAACGTGCTTCACCGTGAATCTCTCGGATAACCAGCTTCGATATTAATTCATCCATCCCGATCAGCACTCTATCATCCCTTCGCCGTGATAACCATAACCGTTACAGCGTATGAAAAGTACATCTTTCTCGTCGCTCCATTTCCGACCGAGTTAATAACTTAATCGCGACGCACCATGCCGCCCCCCATTCCAGGGGAAGTGCCTGAAAGGAGGAGGAGGGGGGGGCTAGACAGCGGCGTTTTAATGCAGGGCAAACACATGTATAGACGTCTACCGAACGGAAAGACCGGAACACGGGACACGTCAAGAGAAGGGATAGAGGAAAAGGGACGGGAACAGGAAAGTTTCAAGAATAAGACCCCGAGTTGAAACGGGATGGCAAGAGAAAGAGAGGCAGACGAAAACATTCGTGCACGCCTTGTCAGAACAGAGGGATGGGAGGGGGGTTGGGGGTTGGCTAAAATGAAAGTTGGAACCACGGCTTGCCGCAGCAAATCCGGCTTGATTAAAACACCGTAGGAGGAATCCCTTACCCCTTTAGTTCGTAGCCACCAGCTACGACCCTATACCCACCACCTTCAACCCACTCGCTTCCACCCCCCACCGCCCTCCCTTACGGTTTATTTCGACCTTCTTCGGTCGCCAAGGAGCGGCGGCAACGTATAATCTTAATGCAGTCTTATACGAAGCGGAACGAGGCTATATTTCATTATAACCCCGCAGTCCTTCCGGAGCCCTTCGCGTGCAACCCTTTCCATTTCGACTGCTAGGAGCGCGCGAGACCGACCGGGATTTCGCTTCGAGATATCGCCCCGCGGAATGGGGGTCTCCTTCCGCACCAAACCAGATAGAAAACCGGAGGGTGCTACCCGTTTCGAATAGAAACTGGGGTTCCAATGATGGGGGTGGAAGGGAGGGGGGCTACAGGCAAGGCTGTAAGTATCGAAACGACGACATTGGGCTAAAGTGCCTCGCCCGGAATGCTTTCCCTAATCTTTTCCCCATCCTGGACGAAAAACTACACCGGCTCCCCGGAGCAAGCCGCCGGAATTATAACCCCGTGATCGCGTTTGATAACAAGGACGCTGGACTAATCCGGAGAACGCGAGAGAAAGTGGGGAACCTGGAGATCAATATAGGACATATGGTATTGGGACGATAGTGACTTAGGTTTGGGAGGAAGTTAACGAAGTCTGTGTAATTGTTTATATGTACAGTAAATCATCGATGAGTGTCTGATGGTTCCTTGGCATTGAGTGTTCAGACGTCATCCCCGTCATTGGCCGCTTGACTGGTGCCACGAAGATCCCCCTCGGTGGTAGGGATGCCGTCTGAACACTCACAAAGGAAGTACCTCAACTGTACCACTTCGACTGTATCTATTTTTTGTAGAATGATAGACTACATATTTCTAATGATACGAGTGAAATATTAGCCGTAGTTACTTCATAGTTTTAAAGGTATAATTAATTAAAGTTACTTAATTAATTTAGTTGTCTGTTTGTGATGTTATTATAAAATATTAATTGATCTTTGTACTAATTAATTTTTACGCATATTTCACAGCCACCTATATTTATAGTACATAAATAATACACATAATTTGAAAGAAATGGTACAAATCACCAGAAATGTAACTACTTTATTCGTGAACGTTGGATCCTGGGTCGGTGACAATGGTCGGTGGAGTTACCGACCGAAAGACGATAGAAGCAAGGGAGGCGCGTCGTGACTTCGAGCTCGAGGGGTAAAAAGAGAATGTATTTACGACGTTACAATACCCCATGGGCTAATCCTCGCCTCGGGCTGTGCCTAGGCTCCAATCGACCCTTCCTCCTTGCTCTAAACATCGCAATCTCGGCGGAAGAACATAGAAATTCGAGGAAATGGGGGTTCCTTCGTTTCTTTTCTTCGTTAGTCGAGATGGAATTTCAAATGAACCAGAACAGATTTAATTACTACAGGAACACGTAAAAAAACCAATTGCTAACGTGTCCGTACAATGAATTTATAGTTTAAGGAATTTCATTGATAATTAGAAATTCTGTTGAATATATTTCTGATTAACTAGAAATTATATTTAGAGGAGGGTCTTTAATACAAAGATACCTATATGCAATAGGAAAAAAGTGCAACATTTTATTAAGAGCTGCTCAAAAGGCAAATTGCTTTTCAACGATCTCATTATAATACGGAACCGTAAAGCCCTCGTCCATTGAACACCTTACCCGACCTGGGTTTCTTTCTCGAGGCCTAATTGACACGATTTTTATAAACTCCCCTCTGGTTGCGGAGGGTTAAGCCTTCTTTTGTACTGCCGCTAACACTTTCAGCCTCCAGACCCTTCTGTTAAAGAGTCCCTTTGTAGCTAAAGAGTGCGACGATGTTGGGTGCACAATTATGACTTCCATCCCACGCAAAAATGTTCAAACCCGTTGAAAAGGAGCTTACACCACACGCGCGCGCGCGGCAGGTCGCAACGATGATACGACATGTGGAATTATGTCGACTCGCGAAAACAGAATAACTTCTCTGTATACCGTACAACTCTCGAAATAATGTCAATTTGCTACTGAACGTAGAGTGTGTTAACAAATCTAACATTATTTATCCTCCAAATAATATTAATTATGTAACGTAAACATTTATTTAAAATTAATCTATTATAACTGTCAAATAGTAACGAGATTATCTCTAGAAATACAATAAAAAAACTATTATGTAATAATGAAGTTAAACGTTGCACATACGTATATACGTATGCGAGGAACATATCACGGGTAGCTAGTCCGATTTTTTTTAGACTTATTTACCACGAAGGGGCTGCGTTTTAACGATAACACCGTTCCCCGACGAGTTTTTATGAGGCGACCCGTAACGGGAACTTCTAATTGAGAGTCACTGACGTAAATATAGGTACAAGGGTGAAAACAGGGTGCGCATTCCAAAGCCCTGGATCTAGGTATCCTCGCGCATTCATTCATAAAAATTCACTCAACCGCGTGGCTACTCCCACTGAGAGAATTGGAGGGTTCGCTCCGACCCCGATCAGTATGACAGCACGACACAGTTAAAGGGTACGGAGCTTCGTCTTTCCAGCACTCCTTCACAGGAAGTGGCCGCTAATGCCATCTTGGGGGAACGAAGGTCCTTCTGTGTGCGTAAAATTTTAAACAGAAACACCTCGAGGTAAAACAAAAATGTTTTATGTGTTCTAAAGTCGAACGTAATATTGTCATATATTAATATATGTATACCTAGACTGCGGATTTTATGCATTTATCATAAATATGGATATGCAAAACACAGCACGGTATAAAGTTTACTTTGCTTTTTATCTGACGAAACCTCTATACATATAATCTATAAAAATCTGAATTTGCATAAAAATGCTTAGTATAATTATAAGAATATGGACTCTTTTAATGAATCTTAATATGTTCTACCAGTTTGAATGAAATAACTGTCGAAAACAACAACTATCTCACAATCGATTCTTGTACAAATCATCATAAGTAGAATTAATCATTGATAGTCAAATACGGGTATTATATGTTACTCAGGAGTACGTGCACCACAAAAATTTTCAAATTGTATTTTTTGTCAAATTAAGCTTCATTCAGAAACATTTGATTTTGCCTTTTGATTTTTTCTTCACTTTTATTTTTTTTAACAACCACTCAGGAATCAATTTATGATCCTAACAAAATTTAATATGTTACCATATTATGATGTTTACCTTTTAACAAAGATTCATCATTAGTAAAATGGTGCGTGCCAGAGAAAATAATTAGCAAAAACGATTCTCCGAATGGCAGAGCTTAATTCTCTGGTTTTCCGTTGGAACCGAAGAAACTGCGTGAAATCTCGAAAGAATATTACCCTGGGACCGCAAGGGTTCTCCTTTAAGAAGGATGACTGCTCATAATCGTAATCGTAACCATAACGGCCCCGTCGTTGGTTCAGACGACGGAGATTTTAGTATTAATATTCCAGCAGTGGACAGCGAATTACTCGGAGGTTCGCGTCTCGGGACGTTTATAAAGAAATCAGCAGCGATTTCGAAATGTCAGTCGTACGTCGCTTTTCTCGCCGTCTAAAATGTAGCGACGATCGTTAAACGTCGTCAATAAGTTAAAGGTAATCCTAGTGGCCCGAAAATATTGCACCCTTTTACCAAAGCATAAAATTATGATCTTAATTGCCTTAAATTTTTTTCGGAAATGAAACTAAATTACATGTACAGGGTCCGGCCAAATAATATGTAAAAGTAGGCACTACGTGATTGTCAAGGAAAAAATAAGAAAAAACCATAAAATACAATTTTGTCATTCTCGGTTTAGTTTTCGAAAAAATCGAATTTGGAAATTAATCTTAAACGTGTGTATTCGGCATCTAGTAAGTGGAAACGGAATGTAATGACCACACGTGCTAGTCAAGTCCTATTCATTTGCACGCGTATCCAGTAAATGCTCAAAGTTGATTTTCTCGAAAACTAAACCAACAATGACAAAATTTTATTCTGCATTTTTTTTCTTATTGTTTAATAAAAAATCACGCGACACCCGTTTTTACACATTATTCGACCGAACAAAGTTTATGAACAAAAATAAAATTATGTAACTAGCATATAACCTATATTGTATTTGTAATACATATGTATTGATATTTTAGTTCGTGATAAACTAATAATTATTAATGTGTAAATAATATTACATGGACTCGATCAACTTCAAAAACGAACATATCAACATCAAAGTACAATTACAGTACTTTGTTTTCTGTACATATACTTTATACAATTGCATAATAGTTTTTTTGTGGGAAAATTGTGTAACAAAGAGGTGACACTATTCATTATCAACAACATAGAAGCAGTTATACTGGTAGCACCCTCTCTCGTCACTTTCTCTAAATTCGTTGCGCGACACGTTCTTTATTGATTTTTAAAAATCCATTTTTTTTGTTCGAGACTTCTAACAAACAAATTTTCTACCAAACATACGATAAAACGAATACATACAAACTAAACAATATAATTATTTCTAAATACATGTATCTACTAAGAAATGTATTTCTGTTCATCTTTTTCAATTTTAGTATATACATTTTTTTAAATACAACGATTAGAGAACTCAATTTTACGAGCATTCATTTTATTCTAACAGTGGTGTCTCACTTATTTTTAGCTTACAGAATAACTGTTTTAAAATCAGGAATAAGAAGACCTTACCCTCCAGTTTCCACCTTACAACATCGACTTTATCTTATTCACGGTCTCACGAAACCCCTTGGCCTGCTTCCGTTATGCGCGCCGTTGGCTAAATAGCTAACTTCGCACAACTATCCCAATAGATTATGATTATTGTGGAGGAAAGCTCTGATTTATGCAATTATCATAAATTCAGTTCCGCCCACCACCTTGCGTATGCTCAAGACGCCTCAGACCGTAGTTCCATTCAGAGGAATTCAATAGCAAATTATTTTCCCGTAAAGTACGTGCATTCACCCCGACGAAAGGTCCTCTACAAAATTCAAGTAGTCGTATTGTCCACTCACTCTTCTGGATTAAAGTCACCGTGGGAAGGTCAGTATTATAATAATACTTTTTGTAATGGAAACAAAGTAATAGATTCCTCCTATGTTGCTATTCTCCTAGTTTAAATTTGGTATGCATGAAACTGTATTAACAGAAACATAAAAAATGAAATACAAGTATTACTGCAAGCAACGTGCTATGAAATATTAAAGATTAACAATTTGTTCAACTTTCAAAATTATTCTGATTATAATTTGTTATAATAGACGAGTTTGCTGACGAAAACAGCCCAAGACTAAACTTTTATGTTGCTTTTAGTGGAACCTAGTATCAGATTATAAGTCTATAGTGTTAATTGATGATTTGTTTATTTCAAAAAAATATAAGTGTTGATTTTTACTATATCGTATCTAATATTTAATAATTTTATCGTGAAAGGCAATTGTCTCATAATGTTATGACACATATAACTACCTATTTCTGTGAATCATTTATCGCCACTTTCTAAATGCGTACACCGCGTGAACCTTCTGTACGAATTTCTGACCTGTACAATTCGTCGGTAATACTAGTTTCTTTCTTCTGGTGACCTCCCTTACCGACTGCTTTAGGTTTGACGGGGTCGGTACAGTATCAAACATATTTTCTACTTAAACCATCGTTGGTAAAGACGTAACTTCCTACTGTCGGTAAGAGGTAATATAAATTTGTGCGATTTTCTAAAATTTTTGACAAAGATTATATCCACGTCGCTTTTGGTATAGCAACATATTTAATTTCTAATTTATATCAAGTCCTGTCCTAATAGTATATTTTATTACCAACTGATAACTTGACTCGTGGAATACTTACTATTGATTGGTAACTTTAGTAGTCACCTTCTAAAACAAGAAACGTGAAACTACATTGTTGAAAAAAAACATGAGAGTTAACATACATATAAAAAGTGCAGGAAATGATGAAAAACGGCACTCAAATGAAAACGTTCTTAATTTTCGCGATAAAAATTCATATTTCAAAAAATAGCCTGAACTATATAAACGAAATTTTTTATGGGGAGTGGGGATTGCCTGTTAAGGAAACAGTCAAGAATATTGTTGGATTGAAGCAGTAAACGTACCGACCATTTTACATGGTTAGAGGAAATTCCTTTCCTCTCCAATTACGCGGTTCAAACTTTCCAAACTTCGTCGGCGAATCTCGGTGGGAACAGGTTTGAAACTCCTCGAGAAACTTTAAAAATCGTTATTTTACAGAGAAGCCGAAGCTTCCCCCACTGAGTTAGGTGAATCCCTCTTCATGACTCCCTGTCGGATAAAATGGAACGAAAAGGAAACAAAAGGGTGGCCATACACCAACAAGAAAAACTTTTTCAATCAGCCAAAATAAATTTTCTCGCGCGTGTCGAAAGTTATGTTAAACAAAATGAACACCTTTCTCGGAAAGAACAAATATTCTTTTTAACTCCCGTTAGGTGTACATAATCAGATATTAATCATAAAATTAGTACTATTAGACATCAATGTTCTATAAGAGAAAATAATGACTTCATTCTAAAAGTGACGCACGTATACTCGAAACTGGCATTAATAATCAATAATACAGTATATTGCGGCAGTAATTAATTATTATATTACTTCTGATTAAAATGGCAGTAAGAGTTCCACTAATTATAGCAGATCAGATAACGCAAATTAAGTTTAAATTTATCTACTCCGCCGGAGCGCCCGGATTCGAGCTTACTCGACGTTTATACGTGTAATAACAAAGTTCCACGTGCCGAATGATCGATAAAAAAACCACCGGATAAAGTAAAACGTCAGCAATTTATGCGGTCACAATGGTTCCACTTTACGCTTCTCGTCAAACCCATTTTTTCCACGTTCAAAAGATAATTTGCACGCTGCACATTTCCCTCGTTTTATTTAACATTACAAGCAATTAAAACCTCGCAATTTTTCGGCAATTATCGGCATTACAAGTAATTAAACCGTAACACGTTTCACGGTAAAAGTTATTTCAGAGATGATTCTTAAAATTTCTGGCGATTTTTTTGTTAATTCCATCGTGTCCCGTGCGATGTAACAATAACTAATTAGAGTGATAAATAGACATACATGAATATTGTATAAATATAAATACATTGGTGAGTTATTAATTCGAAACATTCATATTTATGAAGCAATATTCCAACGATAAATATTCGTTTTTAATTAAAGAAAATATTCGAAACACTATATTTTTTACAATCTCACTTTGATCATATTTAAAAAGCTACACACGAATTTCGTCAAACTGTATAAAATCTAAATATTATATTTCATTTGCTACACCGCATTCTCACTTTAGGTGATCTCAAATATTGAATACACGTTTCATTAAAGAAAGTAATAAACTCTAAAAATTATCGAAAAAATTTCTGACGGTTTCCACTCTTTAAATACCGAACGCGATTAATTTGAAGTTATGCAACCATTTCCACAGGTATTGCAGTAAAAGATTAGACACAACTTTTATTCCGTAACACTGCGTTAGTTTTCCTCAAACTATCATTATCCTTTTATTTCCAACATTGTCCGTTTCATACAAACAAACAATCTCTAATTTGTCATTATTTATTTAGTTCGTAACTAGAAACATTTCTTACCACTTAATAACAGTTCCTTTAATTTGTTTTTAATTCTGCTGTAGTTTTACAGAAAAAGCATAAATGCAACTATGATATTACACAAACACATGTAGGTTAATACAGTTTCATTTTACCTCACGACAATGCCAAATATCGTCGATACGTAGTAAAAGAAAATTAAAGATTTAATTGACCTTTACGTTTCCACGAATCGAACGGCAACAAAAGATATTCTTTTTCTAGAACTCATTCACGTTTCGCTTACCTTTTTCGGCGAGGGATGTAACACGGTTACCGGTACTTGTCGTGGAGTCGGAATGTGTAGCGTTTGCGTCGGCTGCTTCACAGAATATACCGGTAATTTCGTCTCCCTGTTGGTTGGCAGCTCGAGCAAGTGCTGTATAGAATGGTCCTGCCTCGTTTTCTTCGATGCCATGCTATAAAAAAACAAAACACCAACATCGAACCAGCATTAATATCTAACATCCACAACTAGTGGTCATAATGCATTATTCAAATAAACAGAGTATCCATTAGTAACAACATCATTCTCGTTTCAATTATTACAACAAAATGATAAAGCATTATCACAACTGAATAATGAATAAACTGTTGAACGGATTTGGTTACAGTTCCTACAAATTCTATTAATTTGTAACTTCCGTTGGACATTATTATCGACGAAATATAACTAAACGTATGTGTGTCCAGACTGAAAGGATAATCGACAAATTGTCGTGAATACGAGCGATTCAATTTTCGAGGAATTCGGTATAAATTAAAAACAATATAATTATCGGGGCTATCCAAAGTCCCACGTAACGACGCGCGTAGATCCCCTTTTTCCAAGCAGCGTCGCGCGGCGGCTGGATATCGGATAAAACTTTCGCATTTAACTTTTCCGTCCCTGCAAAGGAAACGGCCAACAAAGCTCATCACCGGAAACTTTTCCGAGACAAAGAGGAACGAATGGGGACAGAGCAGGACGGAGGATGACGCGCGCCGCGACGCTGACCACGATATAGAATCACTATGCGCCAACATCTCCTCCACCGACGTTTAAACCTACGATCGTAATCAGACTAGTATCCGCGGCACAGTTGTCGGTATTCCTCGAATTTCGATAAATCAATGACCAATCATTTCGATAAAGGACCCACCGTTGTTATTGATTTTCTTATGTACAGGACGTGCCAAAAGTTTTCACGGTGCCGCGGGAAAAAAAAACAGGAAAACATATAATGTGAATGGTAGTCTATAAGCGCTTCATTAAAGAGTCACAATATAATTAGTGAGAGAAAGAAACTATGCTTTGATAGAAACAGTATAGAGTTTTTAACGAAGAATTAATTATTCTTCCCATGTTTAACAATTTCATATTAGAAAGTAGAATAATACTATTATCATTTTTATCGTGTTTCGTTATAACTTTTCAGTTTCTGTATGTTTTTTTAATTCATTTTGCTGTTCGTACCCGTAGTAGCTACTGACGCGGAAAATTCTGTGACACACTTTAGACTTAGATCCCCGTACTGACGTTATCTGGGAATAAATATAATCCGCAAAGAATAAACCGTTTGGAGGTATCTTACTTTAACCAACGTAAAATAGATTCGAGAAGCAATTCTAAATACAACCGTATTTCCCAATCGTTCCTCGATTTACTTCTAACATAACAAAACCAAAATACTCAAAAATAAACTTAGTTACTTCGTACATACTTTTATATCATTAAACCTAGTTAGTCATAAACAATATTTAACTTCACCCTCTGGTCAATTTGACCTGAAGTCAATACTTTGATTCTTAATTACATTGTTATTCCAATAATTTCTAAATTAATTTCACACTAATACCTTACATATATTATAATCTAGCAATAAGAAAATATATTTCCTTGTTTCGACTTTAACTCAAGGAATGTTAATGCAATAGTTTATTGAACAATGCACGAAAGTTAAAGTAACGTTAAAGATTACCCGAAATTTGATTTAATTATACTAATCACTTGATCCGTCCGCGATCGTAAACAATTAGCGTGTTGTAAACGGTCGTGGATAGGACAGAGTGTTTCACATTTCGAGCGTTTCAACGCGAAGCAAAAAGCAAATGCTCGTCAATGGCCCGAGCGGATCCGAGTGTACGAGCGTGTCTAGGTGCGTTTAAAGTTGACTGCACGTGCTGGTGGTGGATCGCTCGGCGCGCTTGTCGGCCACCAGGAGATACGGTGGTGGGGTAACTCACCCCTGTGTGGCCGCCCGGCGAAAGTTTGTTCTCCCCGTGTGTTTACGCACGCGCCAGATCGTGCATACGCGCTCGACCGAGTCCACTTACAGCGGCGCACGATGTCGTTGAACATCACGACCGTGACCTTACCGACCGAATTCGGGCAGAAAAACCGGGGGAAAGCGTGAAAACCGCGGGAATTCGTCGTAATTAATTATCATTTGGAAATGTCGAAGATATTGTTAAATGGAAGTTTCATGCTTCGGAAACAGATTTTTTGAAGCAATGAACTCGGTAATAAAATACAACGCACTATAATACAGTTAAGTGTGAAATAGAAAAAGGTTCAGCACAGTTTTGAAAATAGGACATACGCGGTCTGTCTAAAACATAACTGAACTTTCTAAAAATAGAGAAGCCAGTAGTCAACAATGAGTAGATACTGTATCAAAGTTTGGATCATTAGAAGTCCAGGTATATGGCATTGTAAAAGTTACCTCGGGACGTATTGTACCATTAGTCTCAAAAAGGTTAAACAAGCAAAATGTACAAACGTCTGTAAGGACGGATATGAAACAGAGTTCATTTGTTTTTAACATACTCTGACGGCTTTGTCGTAATAATTAGATTATTGTTTGAAGAATTGATCAATTTATTGATGGTAATTATTTTCATGTTATACTGGCTGCTACACTAATGATGCTATAAATTCATGTAAATTGACTTCTCGTACAAGAATAAATCGAAATTCCAGAGTAAATTGTTTTCGATTCGAGCATTGTTTGTGAGAGAATCCAATTTAAAAATTCATCGGGCACGTGTACAATTGTATACGGTGGTCAATGTGCCTGTCTATATTGATTATTTCTACTTACGAAAAACGATAGTAATTGCACGGTTTTATGTAGTTTCCATGGGATCTTGTAATTAGTGTCTCCTAAATATTAGTTTATATCAAATTATTGCGGAAAAGAAGCGATATGGTACCATAGCTGATTTTTATACATACTATCCGAAGTAGAAACGACTAGTTTCCCCATAAGCTAATTATTACTCCAAAAAAAATTTATTCTACATTTTTGATTGACGTTTACAATGTCGAAGTAGCTCGTATGTATTTATTCCGCTATTACTGTAACACTGTATATGTATTGTATACACGAAATAAACTGGTCTTCAGATTTCGATTAGAATTGATGTTCGGAGTGATGAATTATATTATGATATTGACCTATCTTTCCGGCACGGTCCACCTGTCGTCGTAGGCACACCGGTCGATTCGAAACGTACTACTGCAGTAGATGCAGATGAACTTTGGTCAGACACAGAAATAGTGTGAAGTGATATCGATGTTTCGGGGTCGGGACAAACATCAGGGAAAATTAATATCCTTCAAAGCGTATTTTACACATTGAATATTTCTGTATGTTTCGCTTTAATTGTAGAGCGAGAGAAAATAAACAAAATATGTCTCCGGTAAATATATATAATTACTTTTGCAGCCAATACACATTTCATTTCTCCGTATATTTCAATTTAGTTATTTAACAATCAATATAGTAAACACGCATACGCAACCAAATATTCATTTACACGCTTTATGAACAATAGAGATAAAACTTATTATACGGATATTGATTTGTGTAATTTCCGTAGTGATATTACTGTACAAGAATACACTGAACTACTGTTACTTAAATACACAGTGCTCTCCGACTCCGAGAGTTCGTAAGACCACTTCACGAATAATTGAATTAAAAAAATACGCGTAATATTATATAGTTACAATACTTAAATGAATTTAATGGATTCTATTCTGCTGCCACTCTAAAGCGTACCACAGAACTGAGAGGAACCGATGGTCTAGAAATGATTTTAGAGGTTTTAAAAGATTTTGGGGATTCTCATAGTGAACAGAGACATTGGAGATGGTGCCATGGGATTCGAATATTAGGAATCATAGTTATTTAACATTTCGACAGTCATGTCATTCACTTTTGATATGTAGCTAAAAATTAATGCATAAAGTTTAATAAGATTAGGAAAATGAGGATTGTGACAAATCGTAAATTATACAGATTTGATTTTGACAAAGGGAAAATTCTAATTCTATGGAAGCTTTATAGAATCTGATCTAAAAATCAAAGTATTAAGATAGTCTAGCTGTCCCCAAAATTCCTCTAAAACATCTGAGATACTTATAATGTCTTGGGCCTCATAATGGTCCCGAGATCCTCTGAGTGTACCAGAACATCTAGAATCTTGAAACCCTCGAAAACATCTTAGAACCTCTTAATCCCATGAAATACTTGAGACCTGAGAACCTGTTGCCTCTCATGTATTCCCCTGAAGGTTCTGCGACTCACAGGTTCTACTAAACCTTCGGAGATCTTAATGTTCTCTTTCTGAGACCTTTGGAGTCTCTGAGCCTTCCAAGGTCTCGCTAGCCCTAATCTTTATAAAACCAATAGAGGTCAGCAGAGTTCACGTAGGGCCCCAAGTCTCCCCCAAGTCTCAAACATCTCAAAAAACCGCTGATTCCCTAACCTTTTAACATTCACAAGAAACCCCTAGATATCTTCAGACATACAAGACATCTATTTTTTCGAGGACACCTGTGATTTTCTAAACATCACAAATCCTCTGCAGTTCTCAATATTTCCACGAATCTGTAGAATTATAGGTATTTTAAACTCTTGAATTTCGCGATATTCTAAAAACCTATCTATCAATACAGATCTCACAAAAAATTTCTAACTTCTTAGAACCCATACTCATATCCACAGTTCCATAGACTATTTGCATCTACGAATGCTGCGATTTAGAGTTGGGTTCAATCCTACCATATGGCGTCCAATTTGTTGCGAACGATTCCAATACACAGGAAACAGTCGGTATCACACTGAATGACTGCTAAGTCGCCTGTAGGCGGTAGCTAGCCGATATCAAAACAGATAGTATCTACGCTATTGGGATCAAGTCTATTAAGTAGCATACGGTCAAAATTTATCGCTTAATTTCCTAAATGTAATCCCGTATTTACACTTTATAATTCCAATACCATAAATCTACATTTACTTGATATGTTCAATATTACAATGGATCAATACATGTTCAGTCTCTTCACATTTGTGCAAATTAACCCAGAGTTTTGTGTAAAGCAAAAATACGTATGTTACTTTCTACTAGACTGGATAAATACCGACTGTTTACCAAATACATCCTCTGTCCGGATGCTACACGCACAAACTAATTAACGACTACATCCTTGTGATAATATCATGTCTCAGATAACACAATGGCCGTAGCCGGAGAAGAAGAAACTTGAACAGTAGAAGTAGAAGAGGGAGGCGGCGGCAGGTACGTATTTCAGTCATCCGGCCAACTTTTGCAAGTTTAATGCCCGAGCGCTCGAGTAATTTAACACGACGAAATTAACTTTTCAGTTTTACCAAAGTTTCCTGGCAACTTAACCACGTTCCCCTGCATCCCTTTCCACCCAACCGCGTGTTCTCGCTTCTTCTGGCCTCTTCTTCTTCTGCTTCTTCTTCTACTTCTTCGACCGCTCTCTCCCGTGAACGAACACGAACGCCCAAGACCAACTTTTAAAGCGCTCACCGTGGTAACAACTGCGTGGCTTAGCGCAAGCTCTGCTCAACTATAATTCCACCCTTAAGACCTAAAGTTTACGACGTAAACTTCCTTCTCGCCCCGGCAATGTCGAGGGGGAAGGGGGGTGCTGCTGATGCCGATACTTCGATCTCCAGATTGAGAAAAACAAGGATGGGCGGCGCACAACGGAAGACCAGAAGGGAGAGGGGTGGACCATGATATCGGAGATTTGTGCGCGAAAACAATTGGATCGCCCTCGCGAGGGAAATTCTCCGAGTCACCAGTAACTAGCTAAACGGATACCTAAAGACGACATTACCTGCTCCACGGTTTTTGTACAATTCTATAATGGAAAGAGATAAACGACCCTCGTTTTGCGAGTGAACTTGTGAATCCAATAATTCATTCAAAAGCTTTCACGAGAATACAGTTTTTGAAGAATGTCCCTGGTCTTGTTCTGATTATCATTATTCTATCATATTACAGAATTAAACGATTTCAATGTGTCAGCAAGTTCTACGAATTCGAATTAAAAATAAAGAACTTTCGAAAATTTCCATAAATTGTTAATCTAACGGTTTATTAGGTTTGCAATGGTGAGTAATGTAAAGAGAAATAAATCTCACTTCATGGTAATTCTAAGATTTATAAAGAGAGTACAGTGAGTTAAAAAAAAAAGGCAGCTTAAAATAGATGACGATTATCCCTTAAAATGGCTATAAATTTGATTAATTAAGAGTTTTATGCAAGAACAATGACTTCTAGCTCTTGAAAACGTATATTGATACTTGCGCCTCTTTCTTTCGAGGAAAATCGATTTTGCGGAACGCCAATACGTTTGCTCAGTTTTGCCTGTCTATTATACCCGCACGAGTGGCTATCTGTTACTTCCCATTCATCTGTCCCGGCATCCGCAACTTCTCGACGATCTCGAGCCTTTTCGCCAAGAGTCAGCACGGAAACCAGGGAACGGATACCGAAGCTTGAAATATTGTAACCATTGCTCATTCTAAATGTCCATTCTTCCGGTAAACAAAGCTTTTAATGACTGAATACACACCTACGTTCTCCATTGTTCCACAAAAATACTCGGAACTTCGTAACTCATAGAAGATGATCATGACACACTTTAATTGCATTTAACAATTGTTTATGCTTCATGAGTTTCATTTGTACGGCTGACAAGATGAATTTAATGATCACCTAAACTAATCTCACAAGGAAATGGAACTATGTTAGGAGAGTTCATGGATAATAGATAGTAACTCAAATCTGGATTTTCTTTTTCTGATTGAGAAAAGATCTGGATAATGGATGAACTAATAGATAAGAGTTAATGGATCGACTCTTGTCACTATTGCTTATTCGCAAAGTGTTTGGCAACAATTCCGGTAGACCAGTCTGAAAGACCTCGAAAAATCAAATATATTGTATGTATAAAATTTTGAGACAGGTCAACGATTTCTCATCCAATTCTCATTTAGTATGAAGGTTATGAATAAGCTGTTCGCCACGAAATTATAAATACTTCCGCTTCGTTTCCTCTAAAATGCTCAACATTTGTTTTTATATATCTATCACGTACAGAAATTTGTTTTTATGTAGAATACACGTTAATGTATTAAAAAAATTGTACGAAACTTAGTGAATGCGTCACGTTTTAAATACCGACCGCGTTTTCTGCAGTGTTTGTTGCAAAAATGTGTACACCGAAATTCACGGTACGTTTCACCCGTTACTAAATAGAAACGTGTAAACACTCGTGGCAAGGAAATTATAACGTTATGTATTGTATGTCATACTCTATTCAGAAGAGAAGAAAGAGTATCTAGCACCGGGCATAAATTATACAGAATATTCTCCACAGAATACACCGAAATTCTGCTGTTTTACAAAACCAGGAGTCAGCGCCTGGGAATATGAAGATCCACAATCACGGTTAATACAACAATATTAAAATCATTTTCCATCCATGTTAGCCCAAGAATTCTCTCGAACAGATGAATTACTACATTCCCATATATGCATTAAATTACATCAGTGTAGTTCAAAAGACTTCACCTTTGCCACTCGTGCCAAGGAAAAGAATTACATCAGACTTCATGAATTTCAATAACGAAACGCAACAACAAACAGTGAGCCACAGAGTCCCTGTATCGTTAAGAAATGTATTTCCTTTAACGCCCTGACCCTTAAATCGTTATTTCAAAATTGTAAGACTAATGTATATGTTGTACCTTGTTATTTTTAAGTCAAAAATATCGACACAAAAGTGACTTATTTTTTGTATTTTCTTTTATTTATTTTTGGAGGAAAATACTTGTATTTCTCAAACCGAAAACATTCAGATATACTTCACACCAATGAAACCACGGATCCTTGTTCACAAAAATTAGAATTTGATGCACTTTTAAAATGCTTGTTACACCGGTGCAACACTGGAAGTTAAAGGGTTAAACTGTAAAAAAAATTGCATAAATATCGATGTGACGGTCAACGCGTTAAAAACAAACCCATGTACTTCGTCCAAAAGAAAATTCGCCAAACTCTGTTGTTTGCATACGATAACAATGCTTCCCGTCCATTTTCTCGAACGACAACGATAAATCTACCACCAACAGATTTAGACGCACTTAATGAGTTCCTTTTACGCGACGGTCCCTATTGTTTGCATTGGACGCGTGGCACGCTCGCCCCTGTGGAGCGTTAGAAAATGTGTGCACCATGGAAAAAGATACAAAGCATCGAGGGGGGGTATGGAATGGGTGGTTGTGTTGACTCTTCTGGGTAATATTCGCGCGCACGCTAAAAGAAGCAACAGCCGCAAAACACCGGATTAACTCCTAGTTCTTGCGAGGCGGTAGAACAACAGGAAGCGACCAGGATTACGACACGACGTCGTTAACGGCGACGTCAACCTCGACGATGAGACGCACGCGCGTGGAATTTGAGTTGAAAGGCCTTGGGACCACGCTTCGGAGGATTCCAAAAGCCCCCGGCCAACAGCCACTTGGCGGAATTCGAAGCACAATGCTAACAACGCGGAATTACACCACGGAACCGTAATGATAGCGGCTTAATTAGTGCCTCTCTGCCTTTTTTTTTTTGCTTCTCCCATGCATCGAGCTCCATCCGAGGTGCCACTAAACGGGGACAGGATATTGTTATTATGTGTTAAAGATTACGAAGAATTTTTGGCCCCCTTTGTATACCTCGGAGAAGCCTTTACAGGTTGGAGGAATCGATTTTTTTCTCGTATTTCCCGAAAGTAAGAGATATCCAGGACGTTTCCAAAATGGTGGTAGAAGCCGAAAAGATGTGATTCTACATGCGAAAATAAAGTGAAAATGTTGAATGAAATGTTCGGGTATGATGCTTTGTTTAAAAATTCATATAACACGTATGTATGTATTCGTGGTGTAATATAAGTAGAAATGGAATGTAATGAACAGACGTGTTAGCCAGGTCCTATTTAAAATCGCACGCGTATCCAGCTGATTTTCAAATTCTATTGTCTCGAAAATGAACTATCATACGAAAAAGTTTTATTCTACATTTTCGCTTTATTTTTGCATATGGAATCACATCATGTTCAGGTTGTATTAGAAGTTTGTAAGCATCCTACATAGTATGCGTGTAATTTTTTTGTAGAACATTCGAAAAGTTGACGAAGTTATCATTAGTCAACATAAATTGTTTCTCTAGCTGTAACAATTATAAATTCTTATTCAAACATGAGTAAAAGCATCTTCGAGTTTAGAAAAAACTACGATTTACAGTTCACCCTGAAGAAACACCAAAAAGAGATCTATTTTGTTAGACTATAATGCAGAAAAACATTTTCCATAAAAATATGAGACTTTACTTCTACCTTCGCTTATATTTGAATGTGCCTAATAACCAAATCCACCAGTTCTTTAAATTACAAAGCGATATATTTTACCTTAAAAATGTCTTTCTGACCATTTACTAAATAAAAATAGTGTAGAATGCTGAAAAACTATTATGAATACAAATGAATCACTATAGATCCTCCAGTTTCTCAAAGCCTAATACTACTTTCGTCGAGTAATAGTGGATTACTGATTGGTAGACCTAGTACATACACCTTCAATTATTATTCGTAAAATCACACGAATTGTTAAACAGCTGCACACGACGTCGAACGTGAGAGTGTCAGGTTATGATAAATTATTCTTTAATTGCAAATGTAAAACGGCCAGAAAGATTGAAAAAACTTCTTACCACCGACGTCTTCCTTTCACCGCGGCTGGGAAGCGTGAAACCTTTCCGTCAATCAGTCATAGGAGGGGAGGGGGGTGGTTTGCATTTTATGCGAAATGGTCTTGCACGGATTTATCATTTAGAACAGGACTGCGAGTGTTTATACGTACGGCTTCTTCAATTATGCGCGATTCTAAACGCGGCGTTTCATGCGCACGGGGGTATATACAAATTCTTTTTCAGAAAAATTGCTGAGCGTAATTTGTCCCCGCCGATTTTTTTAGTTTTTTCTTCTTCAAAATCATTTTGATTCGTGCACGGAGGAACGCTTTGTATTCCGTCGGGTATGACAGATTTTGACAACCACCACCACCACCACCGCCATCAGCCCCGAACCGGTACGATATTTCACGTAGTTCCGAGAACCGCGATGTCGAAGTTCCATACCGTTGGGGGACTTTCGTGCTTGAGAGCCAGGCAGGTTTTTTTTCCGAAAATACGTAGCTTCGAATTTAATGCCGGCAATCCATTTGTACGAGGCAGCAGCAAATCGTTAACGTGCTGCATGTTGGGTAAACAAAAAACAATAGCCGTTAATGGACACAGATACAAATGAAAAAAGAAAGGGACCATTATGTACCGAAATAAAATAATAATTAAAAAGGAACTGTAAATGGATATTATACGCACCGGTCGACGTTTCGCCATTGTTATCGATAACATCATGATGTTAAAATATTTCAAGTCTACAATTCAATATAATGCAATACCAAGTGAATTATATTACACGGTCACCGCGACAATTAACTCTTACTGTTCAAAACAATCGGCAGGGTTAATAACCAAAAAAAAAATATACATATTCGTACGATCGTAGAATAATAAAAAAAAAGTGTAGAATGAACGGTTTAACATTGTTATTCCATATATACTTTGAAACTATTCTCTGCGCTTCAGAGAACATCTCTAGTGATCAAATTACGGAAGTCGATTTCACGACTACAAGCACGACGGAGGCTCGACGTCTTACATTTATATATGATAACACGCAAGAAACAATTGCTCTGTGTGCAAGCTCCAAGTTTCTCGGTTCTCGATCAAATCCCCGCAGCTACGGGGAGCGCAAAACTTTTCGACGCTCATGAAACTTTCGAACGCGCGACCAGACGTGCATTGGTGTGAGTTCACGGTGGGTAGGGGCGAGAGCTCACAGAGGATTAATCTCACATTGAGTCTGCGCGCTCGGAATCCCGATAATCAAAAGCGTTGATACTCTCGCAACAAGCAACGTTATATGTATATACCGTCTAGTGAATGATCAGCTGACCTATTCCGTTCCCAGAAACGGGAGTGAATGCGACATTGGGAGAACAGACTCGCGCGATAGATGACGCACATTAAAGAATAACATAGTTTTGTTCGTAGTTGCCGCATCGACTATCAGTCTCCGATTGTAGATCTCAGACGACTCGATAAACGATCGTTAAATTCCGAAACGAACCACCGTAAACACCATATCCACGAAGTACCGGTTCTAAAGTTTAAAAAGTTCTGCGCCTCATCAATCGCAAAGGGACATTTTGAAATTTTTAAATCTCAGGCGATCTCATAAAGAATTGTTAAATTCCGAAACGAACCACTGTGAACGCCACGTTCCGAAATAGCGGTTCTAAAGTTTAAAAAGTTCTCCGTCGCCAAACCAACCGCAAAGGGATATTTTTAAAACGTGATAAATAAACTGTGGATGTTTATGCATATATAGATTTGTATGGGCTAATTGACAAGAACTGGAGTCAATAGGAAATTTATTCATTTTATTTACTACTTTATCAGGTTCGAATTAAAATAAAAACCTCTTCAAATTTCATCAAACTGTTAAATATATACTGAATTCTAAAGAATCATATGTATGCCATAGATGCATAAAATCCACAGTCTAATGATAAAACTTCCGACACCTAGATCATTACGATCATTTAATCGCATTCCTACATACAATAACATGCATATACGTACGTGATTTACAAGTTGTAGAATTCGATTGCCACGATCATCCAGTAATCCTGTCCAGTCTAAAACACTTCCCGGGCATCGTGTCAGCGTGTACACTCTCCCCGCTCAAATCCGATCACAAGCACTAACGCAAACAAGTAGTTTCGATTGTCACTGTGCATCGTTTCACCGTGCATCGTTACAGTAACGTAATCCGTTTTTTTTCTTTTTAAATCCTTGTTCCTTTATCCTAGACAGCAGCGTTTACTTTTAAGTCACGCTGACGATCACGGCTTGAGAAAAGAAAAACCCAAAAGGATCGTTGCGATTGAATGCGTAATCGCGTTTATCGTCGGTCCCTGTTCACCACTATCTCCCTCCTTTACTCATCCCACTGTCACCGTGTAACACGCGACACGTTTATCGCTGGCACGCGCGTCCGGCGTTACCGACAGAGCAAACTCGTTACTAGGTTAGAATCCGCTGAAAAGGGATCCCGGTGAGCGCACGCTACTAGAAAGTGGTCTTGCTTTACCCCTCCCACGTACAGGCTCCCTCTCTCCTCTCGAAACATCGCTGGTAGTCTCTCCAGGATCTCGGGAAAACTTTACTGGAAAGCGGCAGGCGGCACGAGCACCCGTGGCGATGGTGGTGGTGGTGGTGGTGGTGGGAGGGGGTTGACAGATACGTACAACCCACCTCCTCCCTCTAACGCGGTTCCACAGTTTCAGTAGGGGAAACTGCGTTTCCCCTCTTCCAACCCTCTTTGTCTTTGTGTGTAAGCATGAACGCGGTAAATAAAAAAGTTTCAAGTCACTCGCGGATCCGCCGGGGCGGCAATGCGCAGGAACCAAGATGGCGGATTACTTCACAAAAGTTTTCTTTGGAACACCTACGAATTCCCGAGCAGCAGCGGCGGCGGCCGCCGGGGGAGAAAGAAAAGTATTTATTTACTGGTGGAGTTGGACGGGCGCAACAGAGGAAATTAATCCGAAGTTTCGGTTGGTACGACCCGATGATTGAAGCGCGCGAAAGATTTGCCGTGGAAAGGGGAGGTATTTAGCAGCGAAACTTGAGGGGAAGAGAGATCATTGCTTGGAAGGTTACAGTTTCGAGATCGATTTCGTGTAACCCGGCAGCTGAACCAATTAGGAAGATCGGAGTTCGAACAATAAAGAATTCACGAGTGTTTCATAATAAGAATTTGTATTCTGGGCTCGTTCATTGATCATGCAGTTCGTACGATTCTTACGTTTAGAACTTGAACGCTGTGACTTTGGTCAAGGTACAGGTTGCAACATCCGAGAATCCACTTCGCGATTTCTTATTTAAATTTGTCATCAAACCATAATCGCATTCGCTAGTTAGCAAGACTATAATAACACAAGTCCTCGCGAACTTTCTGTATACGGGACGTCAAGTCACGCGGACGTGAGTAACACGTGGCGTAGCATAGAGCAAAAGCGCGCGGCATGGTTCGAGTCTGGTGTACGCAAGCTACCGATCCCGACGCAACGACGCGTCGAGTCGGTGGTTGGCCCGTTTTCGGGTCTCTAGATCTCTCTCGGAATCATTCTGCCGGCTGAAACTTGGGGAAAGTGGGATACACGACACATACATACGATGATTTCCTTCTCATCGTCGGAAGCTGTCTACTCGCGGAGGTAGCCGTACCTGGTTGCCTGCCGCCTGCCCTCGTGGGAGTCAGCTAAGGGAAATCAATATCTCACTAGGGGTAGAGAATACGAGAAAGAGGGAAAGACAAGAGAGAGAGAGAGAGAGAGAGAGAGAGAGAGAGAGAGGGAAGGAGAGGAACCAGCGGGAGGTAGGAGTTCGGCGAAGGAAAAGCAGGCGAAAGAGGAGGCACGAGAAGATGTAGGAGTAGGAGATCGGCCACAGGAGGAGGGAAAAGGAAGGTGGAACGGTGGGTGGAAGGGGTGAAAAGCAGTGACGGTGAGCGGTAACCGTGGGTGAAGAGGGACGCAGTTCGCGCTCGTCGACGTCGCACGCTTGGTGGTTCCCCGTGGCCGTGGTGCCCACGCGTGAACTATCAAGTGTATATTCACCTGGGTAGCACGCGTAAACTCGTGCAAGATATACCCCCCTTTCCCCTCCACTTTCTATGCTGTTTACGGGTTAGTCTGTAGTTATTATCAGCCGCGCTCTCCGGGTCGGTCACACACGCCAGGGCCACGGGCCGGTCTCGTTCTGTCGGTAGCGCGTGCCGCGCGCATGTGTGTGTTTGTTTGTTCTTCCACGCTACAATCAACAATACCACCCCCGTCGGTCACACCGCGCGCACCACGCTACCTCATAGGGACAAAACACGTTACCCGCGCGTGTGCAACCGTAATACAGCTAGCTCGTTCCAATCCTGTCGGCCGCTTAGCGGGAACTGGAGACGAAAACCTTGCCCGTACCGCGTTGCCGTCCTCCGCGACTCGCTCCGAAACTCACTCTCATTCTCCATCCCCTTTGCTCCCACCCTCTCTCCCTCTACCCTGAAGACTGCTCTCGCTCTGTTCCCTTCGTTCTCCCGTTCACCCCTCTTGCTCGAGCGCCGAGTTCTCACACTACGCGCGCTTCTCAGCGAAACTTTCCCGTCGTCGGGACACGCTTCCACCACCACTACCACTACCACCACCTCCACCGTCGCCGTTACCGCCACTGGTACCGATACCAACACCATCGCTACTCCTCCACCACCACCTACCAAACCGTTACCTTCGTCTTTTCTACGTTTACCAACACACACCCTGGACCACGGAGATTCTCTACGCATACACAGAACCGACGTTTCTCCACCACCAAATCTATCCCTCCTTTCATTCCAATTCTCCACCGTTGCCCACCTTGTGTGCCTCTTTTTCCTTCGTGTATCCTACGCTTCCTTCTCTAGTTCTCCTTCAAGTTTCGCCCAACTTTTCCAGCCTCCTTCCCGCCCCCTCCCACCCTTCCGTGTCCCCACCATTCCGCCAAAGAACCACGGGGGCAACGTCGTGCTGCCGCGACGACGACATACGCTATATTCCGCCGCGGTCCGATCTTTTCTATCTTTATTCCCTTTCGCTTGCTAACCCGCGACCGAGCCGGGGCTTCTTGTCCGGGGAAACACGCGTTACACCCTTGAAGCGCGACCTCTCAAGAATATATTTCGCGTAACGCTACCAGATACTTCTCCGACGGTGTGCAGAAATGGGCCGAAGTTCCTGTATGTGGCGAAACGATCCTGTTGAGCATCAACTCGGGTAGTTCGAAGTCCAGTCGGTTTCATTTGTAGCTATATGTTCCGCACGAGATTCCGGGAATCTTTTCGCGAACGTTTAAAAGAAGGTGCTTCTGGTTCGATCGATGCAACTACGTTCCCTTTACGCAATCGTTGCGTCTCCGTTACTTCGTCAAACGAGAAACAAAGATTGCTTCCGAACAGGGGGATCAGACGCAACGGGTCAGACGTTAGTAGAATTATGACACTGATTTATCCGACGTGATAATTGGTGGATCATTCCACACCAAGCGGATCACTCTTGTGTACACGATGACTGGGATTTTGCTCGAATTGAAATATATTATACTTCGTGTGAAAATAGCGGCACGGAGTGAGGGGGGGAGGGTGTCATAATTTTGCTGCTTTCAAAATTGTTTAAAAAATACAGACCCTCAAAGCTGGTCATTTTCACCGACTTTTACGAAACCTACCATCACAAAAGAATTTTTATCTCCGTAACTATTAAACATACGAACTTGATTCTTTTTTCATTTTGATCGTAAAGGATCGTTCTTTGTAAATAATTTTCTGTGGTGTACATAAAGGTAGTTTTCCAATGTGAAAACATTAAAAATGTTTTTGTTTTGTATTCTCAAAAGTAACTTTACGTACACAACAGATTAGTTACGAAGAACGATCCTTTATGAAAAAATGAGAAAAGAATCACGTTCGTATCTTTAATAGTTACGGAGATAGAAATTCTTTTGAGATGGTAGTTTTCATAAAAATCGGTAAAAATAGCCAACTTTGAGAGTGTGTATTTTTCAAAAAATTTCGAAACCAGCAAAATTATGACTTAACCACCCCCCATTTTTACATAACGTACTTTAATTTCACGTAAATCCCAGACATCATGGACAAGTGATCTGCTTGGCGTAGAATGACCCGGGTAATTTTTATGGACTACTACGAGACAGTGAATACGTATGGAAAATCTCGATGCAAGACTCGTGAAAGGAAACTGACAAAAAGACGAAAGTCTGATTCGTTTCATTCAAATGTACATTCTATTACTGCTTAAAATTTGGTATTATTAAAACTCATGGAAAAATTAAAGGACTTTAATCAGAAATTCTGCTAATTAGAATGGTTATTATCAATTTACTGTCATCTTTTATCAATCGATCTCTAAAGTAAAAACCAGTCTTCCAAAATATGTTTTGTTAGCTTTATACTGTCAAATGAAATTAAATTTCTTCACGACAATAGGTAGAGGCGAACAAAACAAAGGAAACTTCGAGAAGACTGTTTAGCGGTTCGAAAAATTGATAAAAAGAAGAAGACAGTACACAGTCACCTTTCGCGGCAGGAAAGATTTTTACGTGTGAATCATAATGCGGTAAAGCTCGTAAGCTCAACCGTCTGCGTCGAACGAGAAAACGTTTATTGTAGTGCATGCCTTAACCAGCGGCACGCTCCGCTTCGCTCCGAAGGGAGGTTGGAAGGGAGCAGAAAACGGGTGTGCGCGTAGCCGGACGTCGTGACGCCTGCGTCAATCTGCGATTCATTGCCCTGGCAACGGCGACGCTCGCGACATGCCTTTTTCTCTTTCCCGCTAAACTCAATCGCCGTTTCACTTATCTCCTTCGACATACGGATATTCCTATTTTCCTCTCCTCGCGCGACTTCTATCCTCTTTCTCCCTCTGATCTTCCGTTTCCCTTCATTTTCCCCCTCTTATCCTGGCATCGTAGGAACAAACCACCGAGGTCTCTGCGACGTAACAAGTGGATATTGTCATTTCCTATACGATCGTTTCCTTCGCTTCTATATCTTCCATTGTTCCCACCTTCTCTTGCGGCTTCTTCAAATCTTTATCGATCGTGTCACCGAAATTGTTGCTTTTCTTTTCTAACGGTACGAAATAAACGCGGGAATCGTGTACGAAATTAAATAAAAGCGAGAGAATGTTTAAACGGTGGTTACGGTACTTAACAGTTTGACTGCCACGTCACCCAAATATGGGTGACCCGTACATTGCATAAAGGCTGGACTATTTAAATACCGTTACAATATTTTTGCGTAAAATTAATATCGCAGTATAATTTGAAAAAAACCTTTATCAACTGGGCGCATATATTTTCAACCATTTACAACTTAAAAAATGAAATAAAGTGTGTCTGGCTACGTACGATCTTTTTCACTATGGCAGTTAAGGTGTTAAAGTGTATGGAACAATTTACAGTATGATGCGGTTAAAGGGCATATTGTATCAAACTTTGGTGATTGAAAATTGTAAAATAAGAATCTTGTTTCTTGCCTTTTTTACTTTGATGCAGAAAAGTAACAGAAGAATCATTTGCGTCGCGAAGGAATTATAATCAACCGTCATCATCCGAAGATTCTTCGTTATCCGGACAAAGATGAAGCGAGAATCATTCCGCTATTAAACGACGCGAATAAAATCTAATAAACTACGACTTGCAAAGAGCTCGCATATTTCACCAGGCGCGCTCCCCTACACGCTGCCTGGTAAGTGACGCGTGACCGAAAGGAAAAGAGGAGTTTTCCTAGTTTTCCGACCCAACTCCCGAACCACGTTCACGTTTTCATCGACTAACGGGCTGGACTCGCTCGCAAAAACACGTAACTTCCACTCCGACCTACACTCGAGCGCTACATTCTCATAGCCGAAGAAAAATTCTCAAATGTTTCTTGGTACGTCCGCGTACCCGATCTATCAAGATCCCGTAAGAAACGAAATACACCGTACACGCGGAACATAAAAGGGATGATTACTTTTTAGAGAAAGATCGAATTTAAATAGAAATGCTGTTCCTGGATTCTTTAACGAGACTTTTCTAAACCTATATCGAAGGGGAGGAGAGGGAGAGAGAGATAAAAGTAACATTTTCATCATGTCGCAGAAGACGAAAATCTTCTCCGAAAGACGCTCCCCTATTATACCCGGCACTTTCCACTCTCCATCGATTGAATAACGAAGCTTCCCCGCTCCCTTTATTGCAGATAAAGTTCTCTGTCATAATAACTTCGGCGTCTCTAAATGGTACGTATATCCGTAATAAATTGTTCTTGCAAAGTTTCTGGATGGCAAGCTATATAAATAGCCCCGTGGATTCTCCGACTCCTCCTTCTCAGATGTACGCGTTCCCTACCTCCCGAAACCAGCCTCAAACCCACCCCCTCGTCGAGACGTCGCTATACTACTCTTAAAGATGCTTTTCATTGCACTCCCACATAGTGGAAACCGATCGATGCCCGGTGTCCCATTCTAAACGCGGAGCTACTACTCGTTCCGTTCAACGTCCTCCGCCAACAAACCGGACTTCGAATCCGACTATACGCATTTCCCATTGTGTACACCGCGACCTTATCTTCTGTCCTTCCCACGATTCTATGAAATTTCATCCACTTTCCTCGATTCCGTCTTCCTTTACTGGTCCACCCAATACTTTCGACCGTACACGAACTTCGTTACCCATCCTAGGTAACATGTGTGTGTGTGTGTGTCGTTGGATATGCGCGAGATCGTTCCCGCGGTTTCGAACTTCAACTTTGACTCTCACCCTCAAAAATCTTGCCCACCCCACACACCTCTCCGAAAGACTTGTTAAGCTCAGGTTTAAGCTTGGTGAAAATCCATTCCTCCTTCTGGCCTTTGCATCCTCGTTTACGCGGGATTTTCATCTTTTCGCAATCGTTCCGCTGTTTCTTCGATTCCCAAAGCCTCCCATCGCTACCACTCGTAGTCACGGTTTGCATCGACTTAATTGACCTTTGCTTTGCGTCAATCCAAGAGGTCTCATTGAGATCGTACGGGGGCCGGTGTGCCAGAATGTTTGCAAAGGTCCTCCCCCACCGTCGAGCTGGGATGTGTGCGTTCCTTGCACGAATATCGACATTCAACGATTTGAATCGGTGAGAAACTTAATCGGCACGTAGCGAATAGATTATTCAGCGGAATGTAAACGAACGGGTGTCGGCGAGAAAGATTTGAATAACTCCCATTAATAAAATATTATTGGCGATTCCGTTCGGCTCGAGTGCTCCTTTAACACCTTTGATCGTCACCTTTTTTTTCTCAAAAGGATTAAAGACGACCGGCTCTAAAGACTTCGCACCTTTGATCAAATCAGAAGTGACTGCAGAACATTCAAAGGGGTTGGGGGGGATGATGGGTCGTTGTCGTCCGTTGCATTAACTCTGTTTGAATCCTGTGCAGCGTTTACAAGAGCCCGCGGTAATAATAAATCCATGATGGAACGTGGAACACGCGAAGAAACGAATATAATTTTCGTAGGGTAAATTCATGGAAACTGCCTATTTATTTTCCGGCTCGAGGGACTTTGTACTTTCTGTCGGTTTACCAAGAAAAGTTTTACACGCGCGCCGAAGTTTTCACTCGTAATTATTTGAGCATCCAAAGTTGGTCCCCCCCCCCACTTGTTAAATAAAATTATTACATTATCAATCAAACGATTCTGAGTCTATTTGATCGAATAAAACTCTATTACAAACTCTATTTACAATATTACACCGGTATAGACGAAATATTGTCGCGAGTACTTTTTGTATAGACATTATAATCGCCAGAAAATATATTAAATTGTAATTAAAGATATTTCACACGGATTACACAATACGAAGGAAGTGCTATTAAAGCGTTCCTTATACTCAGTCCTCAAACTTGCTTTACCAATAACAGTCTAAAACGAATGTTCCATTTCAACAAGAACGTAAAATAAATGATTAAACGACGAAATATTGGCTGTAACAACTGATGCAGGGGGTAAGTCAAAACGAGTTTTAAAAAAGTTTCTATGGCTGGCTTGCAACTTGGAACGCATCCAGCTGTTACACTCGTAATTTATCAGCACTTGAAATCGCTTCCAATCAGAAAGGAAGAACAGCATCTTTTAAATAATTAATTGGTGCACATTTTGTTAAAATTACGTAAGTAACGACAGAAAAAGGAAACATAAGTACATACTAAGAAACAGAGCTACCGAACGTTAACAGCATCCTGATCATCGTACAGTCATTCTGTAATATATGATAGCACAAGTAGTTATCGTGAACTACATACACTTATATTTAGCAATTTACACAATAGGCAGTTTTAAATTTATAAAGAACACACGTGGAAACTTGTTAGTAGTAGATAAAATATTCAAATTGAAGATAAATATCACTGTTATTGTTTGTAGAAGACTATCAATTTGAATTTTGAACTTACCTTTTAAATTATTGAACTTCAAATTTTGAATTTTTGAATTTTAAATTTTTAACTTTTGAATTTCAAATTTTTAATCTTGCTTATTCGATATATTGTAATCAAAACACTGGAAAGAGATATCTACCCGTACAGCTACCAGCAATGATTCTTCTTACATGAATTATCAATTAGTAGTTACAGCTGTTTTATATGAAGGAATAGTACGAAGATAATTTCTTCCAGTTTTAGAAGTAATAACATAATTACATGAAAAATAAAAGACGAAGAAGAATTGTTAACTTAAGAATCGGTTCATTGTTTGTACACCACAGACTACTGCCCGCGTTGGACGCATTAAATACACATTCGAACTTGTAATGGTCATCTGTGTACGTCACCATAAATATATTATCCTTAATAGTCCTAAGTTCTCTAGTAACTAATTCTTCATAAACACGTGTTTCCCATTATGTACACCGATTAAATTCAAACGATTGGTTTAGTTGTTCCTGCACCACTTGCTTTTATCAGAACACACGCGTTATGTTAATTGACATGGCACCAGCAAACTAACTCCATACGTTAGAACTTCTGATTCAACGAAGTTTTGAAATTTCTGTCTAAATTTTGATTTGTTCGCGCAGAAAGTGGTGGGGAAGCCTAATCGTCGCGCCGCAGTATTGCACCACGTGTCCATTTGGCAAGTTCGTTGGATAAGGGGTGGTATACTACGCTGGTGTTACAGTTGCCTACCGTATTGACCATCTGCAGATAGTAATCAATCATTCACAAGGTATACGTGTTGCATACGCGACTGGAGAATGGAAACTCTTCGTTGTATAACTTACATACACAATACATTTGTTTCATTTCTGTTATTAGGCACGTTAAATACATCTACTACTGGATCTATACCGACCAATATTTACCAACACTGTTCGTTAACAATCTTATTAACGATTAGAAGCTGAATCGCCTACCTAATAACATTGACGAAGAAATAACATTATCAACGAAAAACATTTAGTTATTCACAGAGATGGGATGAACTTGGAAAGAAAATATATACATATGTATATATATATACATACATGTTAGCAGGCCAATATTCGTTCTCAATTTCTTCAATAGAAGTGATTCTTACTATTCAAAATAACTGCTTCAGCACTACACACAATTAGATTGTCATCGTTGCTTACAGTTTTCTCCAAAACATTACTTCAATATGGGCATCACATGCAAACTAACATTTCTCCTAAACAATTATTCACTGACACAGCTGCTAGTTGAAAATGTTGGCGTTGATGTGATCCCGACGTAAACGATCATTCAAAGGAAACAAGTTGTTTGAAATCCGTTCAAAATCAACGCGGTAACTATCACGTATTATTTTATTCTACACACGATTTCTTCGTATGAAAGAATGAATTGTTAGACAATGCCGAAAAATATTCTCTATTGTGCCAATAAAAATAAATCGTTACCTATTCATTCTTTGAAATCTTCTTTTCAAAAAATTCTGGGTAGGTATTTGGTAAAATATAACTTCCATGACATCGTTACTACACTAGTCAGACTAAAGACTGTGCAACTAAACTGCAACCACAGACGACATATAGAATAGACCTAACATCTTATGGGACTTCGTGTAGCATGTTCTGAAATACCGATCGTGCAAAAAATCAGAGATTTTCTGCTGCCCTCTACGTTATGAGAACGGTGCATTCGGGAATTATACTCAATTGAACTTGAAACTACGTATCCAAAGATTTTCGTAAAAAAGAAGTTACCTTGCGTTGCTCGCCACTTGCCAGAAGAGCACAGACGAGATATAAGAATAAACCTAACATGCAATGTAATTTTCTGTCCCATGCTTCGAGGGCGGCAGAAGCCCCCTTACCATTTTAGTGTCAATTAGGATTTTAGTACCGATAGTATTAGATAGTTAAGATTTAAGTTATTTATAAGGTTTATTGTGAAAGGTGGGTAGATGTAGAACTTGTGATTCCATCTACCTGCCTTGGGCCTCCACTCGCAGCAACCTCCTCGTGGTGAGGCCTGGGCAATCGGTATTGTCATCGGTAAAGTACTGTAAACTGATGACAATATCGAGCTAATGGCTGCGAACTTCGAATCTATCTCATAAAACCACATTCTATATTATATCTGTAAAGAAATGGCATTTCTTTAATTCAAATTTTACCGCGCTTCGCGCGCTGTAGAGCATAGGGACGGGTGAAAAGAGATAGAAGAAAGAGATAGAAGACTACGTGATAGAGCACGGGTTCATAAAGTAAGAGAGTTAGAAAAGTGTAAATAAAGAAGTTAGATATAGAATAAACTTTAATTGTCGTTTCTTTGTTTACAGGGAAACAAATTCTAGTTTATTGTGAAAATCCTGTTCAATAGATAATTGTCTTATATATCGAACTAGGATTATTTTAGAAATCGATATGAGATTCAAAGTGTAAAAATGTCTAGTACTTTGAATGTTTTAGAAAAGTATTCGAGATAAAGATGTATGGAACTACTGAAAATTACTTTAGATTCCTTTCCCTTATTCTGTAAATTCTTTGATTGGTGTATGAATGCTGTTGGAAGTATGAACATTTTCACAGGACAATGATATAAATGGAACTTTATAACTTTTTTAAGTGTTACAGTGATATTTCGTTATATATTCCATAATGTCAATAATATTGATTTCCCCGCAACATCCATAATTATTACAAATGTCGATATAACGAAATATCTTTTATGCGATGTTTGTGGTGTAATAAAAATCTATGTTTCGATTACGTTTTTGATACGTATTACTCACTTATATGTAATAATATAGAATAAAAATATACTATTAGTCCGATATTTGAAAATATACATGCGTTCGTTGACACTGTCAAACTGTTGTAATAACAATGGAATAATAAAATAATTTACTCAAATGTACATAATAATACATATACATATTCATAAAAACAATATTAAACGCAATAACTTTTTTGTACGCGAAAAAAAACCAATAGGTCCGTCGGGATTGGAACCCAAGACTCCATGGTCCCTTCGATGATTTTTCGACGTACTTTAGACTCGACACACTGTAGAAGTTAGACTAATTGAGCTAGAATAGATTTAACGTAGTTCACAAATTCACCGTTCTCATAATGTAGAGGGCAGCAGAAAAACCCTGACTTTTTACACTATCGGTATTTCAGAACAAGAGACACGAAGTCCCATAAGATGATAGGTCTATCCTATACCTAGTCGGTGATAGCACTCGGAATTCATGTTTTATCGGTAACGTCGGGCATCGACACTACAATGGTAGGGATCTACGTTGTCCTTCGACCGTGGGACGAAAAAAAGCGTTGGATAGTAGGTCTATTGTATATCTAATCGGTGATGCAACCACATACGAGATAGAAAATAGACTTATCATCTTATGGGACTTTGTGTCTCATGTTCTAAAATACCGATCGTGCAAACAGTCCGAGATTTTTTGCTGCCCTCTATGTTATGAGAACGGTGAATTCGTGAATTACAGTAGAAGCCCAATAATTGAGTGTCCGTTAATTGATCATTAGGAACGCCCCTCGCTCCAATGTATCCCTCGACAAGTTGAAAATTTGAATAGAAATAAAGCCACATTCCTTAACATTTCCTCTACGAAATACGAATCTTCGAGCATGGTTTTTCTTATCAGTTATGCCTCGCCTGTGGTGGTGCGAACAGATTATATACAGAACAAAAAATCTTGCCACTTGCATCTAGCCAGTAAAGAAACTAACAAGAATCAATTGATCAAAAGGAGCAAAAGCTCGCAGCAAATTGGCTCATATTATTTGCTATATAGTTCGCCAACTTGTAAGTGATTATAGTTGCCAATTATATACCAAATAATAATGATTGCCCACGTCTCACCACGTGGAGATTGCTGCGAATGGAGACCCAAGGAGGATAGATGGAATCACAAGTTGCACATCTATTCTCCTTGTACAAATAATTTAACAATAAATAATAATAATTCAAAATGACAAACAATTCACATTCAACAACTTAAACTAAACGGAACGCAGAAACTAATGTTCAAACAACGCCTTGGGCACATGCCCCCCCCCCCCCCCCCCCCTCCGTCCATGGACGAAAAAAGTCGGTTTTGCACTACGTTACAAGAAAAAAATAGTTCTTTGCCCCCACCCCCTTCCCGAAAGAACAAAATTACATTGCCTCCCCCTAACTGATAAACTGGCTACGCCCACGAACAGCGCAGTTATTTTTTAAACCCACTCGGCTTTATAACAATCTGCGGATGATGACAAACCTTCATATACTGATCTTTGTTTTATGTTTTATGTCACTTTGACGCAAAAAACTACCCGTCGCGAAATGCCTTCTTGTACATGTCTGTCATGTCTCATACATCAGTCAAAAGACACTACTTAATTTTTATTTCTATCTTCGAGCAACGTGATAGTACGTCTTTCTGATCTAATTCAATGTCAATGATGCTTCACGAATATTCGTGTTGGTTTAAAAATATCAATGAAGACAAATAATAATCTTAAACTACTTCACAGTAAACTGGTATATTATGTACTGTACTTAAATAGTAAATAAATGTACGTTATATGAATTTCGTTATTTATTTACAAATGACGGTATAACTGCTGAAAATAATAATTAGCACACTAATGGGTGAAATAAAATTTTATTAACAGACTAACTATCATAAAAATTAACACTAATACCAAAGGTGTCCAAATGCCGCCCACGAGCTACAAGCAATTACGTGTTTCGCCTCGTGGGTATCCCCGACTACCGACCTCAAATTGACGAGCGAGTCAATCCAAGTCCCATAGTGAGGGTACCTCCGGAGGAGAAAAATGCTGCACATAAGTAGTAGATAGACAACTCTGGGCCTGCCCTTTTTAATGGACAGAATACAAATACTCATTCCTTCTGAGTATATACGTCTACCATACAAATATGTTTATACATAATACATGCTGGTGAAACACAGTAGTACCTTCCCTGCATTTAACACTCACACTCCATTAAAATGGTCGTGAGTACACACCAGTACGTCTCGGTACTCTACCCGTGTACGTAACCGCATGCGTTCTTTGCCAGTGGCAACGAAAACATCGGCCACGATAACTGGAAATCGCAATGCACTTTTCAATGGTCATACATGCACAACGTGTTAAATTATTCCATAACACGCGGTTTTTCACTAGGGCGTGCATATCGATGCACAGGTGACATAACTTAATA
>NW_015373942.1:1977879-1979572 GCF_001272555.1 Dufourea novaeangliae | reverse complement strand
ATTGAAACGTGCTGTCGCGTCTCGTGGTATTGCGCTAACTGCTACACATGCCTATCCAGGAAGGCACCACCACGTTTTCCTCTCTATCATAAACATACCGGTGTGGTTTTCGTTGGATCTGGTTGATATTTATTTCACACGTTAACAAGTTGATTATTATTCTTTTAATCAGCTGACCGTTATTTATAGACTATTGTGAATATATTGTATTTTCTATGTTCTGCAATTTTCCTTACGTAGATCGTATTTCGTTCTACATTCATAAATGATAGCAAACGACTGTATTAAAATGACTATACTGAAATTATTGCACATATCATCATCAGTGAAAATCATTTCTAGTGAAATAAATAACATACTACCACGTTCTCAATATATACTCAATTAATAAAAAAATAACAACTATTTAAACATAGAATGATCTCTATTGAAATATCCAAGATTAATATCTCATGTTAAATTGAACACTTAAAGAAAGTACATCATAACCAATGTGATTTCATCTGTATTATGTTCGCCTTTAAGCCGAACATTAAATATTCAACTCATACTGTTTGAATACAAAATAGTTATGAATTATGTTACTAATAATAAACGCGGCGTACAAGAAGACCTTAACCTAACTAAGAAACATAACAGATCATATATTACTCGCGGATATGCAATCGTACGATTGCATATCCGTTTTCACTGTACTCGCCAAAAGCACGTATACAACTAGTCGCCCGTGCCGTTTCGGACCAATTATCCTACGACATGATTGGGGACTGGAGGAATAAAAACATTCACTCACCCGATGACTGAAGAGCTCCCTTTAATATTCTCTCTCGACGAATCTTGAAAAATGGTGCAGCTTCGCCCAAAGACATCCTCTGCAGTGTTTGTTTATGCAGCATCTGATAAATCTGAAACAACGGAACAGAACACGTAATAACCTCTTCTCAAAACTCTAGCTCTTTCAGTTGAACAGTGTAAGTAATAAAATATAAGGATACTTACAATCTCTATTTGTAGAGGTTCGCCCAAAAATCCACTTCAGTGATGCACTGACTCTACTTTCGCAAACGAGTACTTTCAAGTAGAAAAAAAATGAAAATAAAAAACTATCGCAACCGAAAATCTCAACCGGCGAACAAATGATTCTACTTTCGCGACACACAAAGCAAAGAATGTCCCGAAACTCTGAAAATAATTTGAGATTGTACGCAACAAACACTGACTCTAGTTCCGCGAAGACCATAATACATCTCCGGTGAGATCTTAATCGGCGCCAGTTCGCTCCGCATAAACAGAAAAAACTTCGATGTAAACAAACACTGACTCGACTCGACCGCCTTGCACGCGGCCACTAAATACTGTGGAAAAAAAAGGGGGGAAAGAAATACAATACGGCACACGTGCACCGGCTTAGCCCTTTTATTTTTATATTTTACCAAGTGTTTTTATCATGAAAATACTATCATTCGACGATAAATATTCAAATATGAATTTAACTACGCAAAGGTACCATAGTTAAAAAATATTCGAAAATAATTCTCCATTGTTTCAATACATTATATCCATTACTGATATATATTTGTTATTAATATATTATATTGAAGACATTCGTCGTTAGAGTTTAAGAATGTTCGTTATTTCTGTCTACATCGCGTACCGAATTTTATAAATATTGAGAAAATCGTTGCAAGGATTA
>NW_015373942.1:1049833-1244422 GCF_001272555.1 Dufourea novaeangliae | reverse complement strand
AGAGGGAGAGCTGAAACGGCTTGTTTCGCCCGAGGCGATAGTTCCATTCGCAGTACGATCGATTCACTCGAGACCGTTTCGAAGTAGCTACGTGTCGATCTTGCTGCTTTATTTATTCGACGGTTCTTTTATTACGTCCAAGATACTCGCAAAGAAAGACGTTTTGGTTTATTAATCGGAACTCCAACCTAGTCGAAGTTAATTATTCAGAGCAACCCCGATGCACGAACGGCGGACTGTCGATACATCGGTTTCTTTGTAATCGTCGATTTCCGTGTACCTTCGAAGAAGGTGAAATACTATGTACAACTTCATTGCACGAATGATGTTCTTGGAAAGTAAATACTGCGGGTCAAAAAAAATCCTAAGGATCTTCAGTGGATGTCTGTTGTGACGGAAAGCGACGATCCAAGTAATTGAATCCACCGACAACCGCGGGTTTTAAGCTTCTCGCGTAAGTATTATTATGTTTCTAAATGGAATAACAAGAGATTTTAACCTAATAAAGTCATATTATTATTTTTCCTACGAAACCTATGTAATTGAGAAAAATTAATATTTCAAATAGTAGTACCAAAATGTGTCTTTGAATAGGGAATTCAATCATATAAATAATGTTTTGTTTTAAATCCACGTGTGTAGGGTTCGATTCATTCCCCGTCAGTTACAAGAATTTCTCAATTTTACTATTGACAAACTTTACCTCCTCCGTGCTGTCGCGAACCTTTTGAAAGAACCAATAATCTCGTAAAAACACTACCTACTCCGTGGACATTTAATTTCTCCAAAGAATGAATGCAGCTATTCCCCGTTACGTCGAGAGACACACGATCCAAAGGACCGAGTGTAGAGAACAGAAAAACGAAAAAATCCCAAATGTAACGCGCTTCCTTATACGGTCGTTGGTTCTCTTTGAAAAAGGGACGTTTAAATACGCACCGTTACTCGAGGCGAAACGAGCTCGTCTTTGATGCCACCTTTCGACCTGTTACCTTCCGGCGACCAGAGATTTCTCGATACACAAGAGACGGAGGAAAGGTCAGGTGGGCCGCGTGTTCCGACACACAGAGAGACGGGGGTCGAAAGAGGAGAGCCGCCGGGACGAAGGAGTTCAAAGAGCCTTTTAATCAATATATACCACGTGAGTTCGAAACCGCTGTAACGTGCGGTCGCGCGAACGCGATCGTGTTATTCACTCGTTTGCTCGGCTCGTAAACGCCCGTGGGGTCTGGTGCACGACGGGAAATAAAATTTCGCGAGACGCCGCTGGTCCCACACAATTTTACGACCAGCGCCCTAATTACATCTCTCTCTCCTCCCAACTCCACAGTCGCACACCTTTAAATCATTTCCCGTGTACTACAAGCTGACAAGTTCACGGGGGGTGGGGATCTTTCTTCTGCGTCCTGCGGTTCCATGTCCTTCAACCCTTGGAAAACGGACGTTTTTAATGTTCGTCCAACAGCGGTGACTTGGGGTTCGTTTGGACCCATAATATTTCCTGCTTTTTAAACATTGTTTCCGAACGCAGTCATTCAAGATGACCTGTATTTTTATGTAATCTAACCCTCCAACGCACAGACCCTTGAAATCGGTATTTCACAATTATGAAAGTGATGTATTCAATGTGTCCAAGTGTTTTCTCTCCAAACATTACCAACATATTCTACAAGCGAAAATAAGACAAAAATGTCATAAAAACATGGGCTCTGAAATGTTTTATTAAAATGATAATCGAGGGTTAATTAAACCAGTTACATCGATGCTAGATTGCCCGATGCACCGATGTAGTTCCCGGCTCCGGCCGTAATATTTGGATTACCCGTGGAATCTCGTTATCGGATGCGTCCGTCGTCGTCGTCGTACGATCCACTTATTAAAAGTTTCTTTCCTTTTCCGACCGCCACTGCCGCTGCCCCCGTTTTACTGCCAATAAAACGCAAAGATAGTTCACCCGCGCACGACTCGTATATCCTTATGAAGCCGTTAACATTTAAGATGTATGCACGTCAGCCGTGGCAACGCGTTTCATGGTTTACCGTGTGCCCACCTGCCCCCTCCCCCTTGCCAGTGGCCGTTTATCGCCCCGAAGGTGCAAGCCAACAGCTACTAGTCGATTCACCATCTCCCCAAGCTCGATAGAAACTTTATTTTCCAATGTATTTAGCCAGGCATATTAATATCGTTGCTCGTCCCAGCTACCCGGGAGGATATCCTGTTGCCGGACGTGCCAGTTTCGTTCGACGAAGGATTCTCCGCCCGGTTCACGAGAAGATTCCACTGTTTTCCAGGTGCTTCGTGGAACCGGAAATCCGAGACGAATATTCGTGTACATGAGAGACAGGAAAAATACTGGCATAGGCTGGATGTTCGATTAATGGACTCGGGATTAATAAAACGACGATAAAGTTGTCCCGATCGGAAAAGGAGCCACCGCTAAGGCGATTACGGAACAGAGATCGTGTTTCCAATACTTTCATCCAATCGTTACATTCCTCGTGTCCCTCCTCCTCCCCCGGCCACGGATCAATGGACTCTCGGAGGTGTGAGCACGTAATACGATCGTCTTCTTAACGGAGTTCAATGTGATTATTCCGCGAGACTTCTCGGACGTAGGAGAGAAGCAAAAGTCAGAATCGAACCGGAGAATCTCTTCTGTGTTCGGCGGAATGGATTCGTCGGGGGACCGATCCTGTTAGGCTGTGGTCACAGTGGCACCGATATCGGGCGATTCACGCGACGCCCGACATCGGCTGAACGTTTCAACGTATTGGTAAGCACTGCGTGGTCTCAGTGACCAATCAAATCGGCCGACGTCTGACGAAAGCAATCCGATGACCGTTGTCGGTACTACCATGACCACAGCCTTAATCCAAAAGCCTGATCGTCGGTGGTAATATGAATCAAGCTGCGGGATTTTTTGCATGGACACGTTCCGTACAGAAAGAACCAGGAGAAGTGGCACGAGATAACGAGGCGTAATTCGCGAACGACTATGTGACACAAGGCAACGCGGTGGAAGGAAGCTCCAGGGCAGGGGCAGAGGGGTTAAGTGAAAACTTAATGGTCTCGAGAGAGGCGAACCGTGTTACGTTATACCACGTCTATTCTCAGTCGTATATTTAAAGCGTTTAAAGGCATTCGGAATCGTGAAAATAGCCCTATTTGCATATATACAGCCTTGGAATTCATGAAAAATTCATGGGAGGGGGGGCCGAGTGGCGGTATACTCGGAATTATGCCTCCTTTACTATCAATTTCTTATTATTGCACCCCGGTAGCCCTCCCGCTCCCCCCTGCCGCCCACTGTCGACGCGTCGGCGGCTCTAAGATGCTGACTGGGAAACTGCTCCGAATAGGTAAATACGAATCGTATTATGCTGGGTCTGCGAGAATGGTCTCTGCAGGTCTGGGAGCAACGGATCCCTCTCCCCCGTCCTGTGCATGGCTCTTCGCTAAAAGGTCTATCTGGCCCCGTTTTCCGCGAGTCCGACAACAAATTGCATTGTTTCCTGGCAAACAGCGCCATCCTCGCATAGGAACAAATTAAATTATTGAGGGAGAAAGGGGGAGGGCGAGGGTGAAAAACGCACCGTTGAATTCCAGACGCTCTCGCGGGACTCTCGTTTTATTGCCCCCTCCCCCCTCTTCTTATTCAGGCGCGAGAGTCGAATTTTCATACGAATCGAGTCACGCGACTGGCGAATTTGCATCCTTTCGTGACTCTCGACGTTCACTTAGGCGAAATGAATTTTTGGAGACTTCGACGATTTTGTGCACGATGCATTAGAGCAAAAGGTATTAAGACCATTTGGTATCTGTCTAATGTCATCTAGAGATTCTAATAATTTGGTAGCCTATTGAGGGTGATCGAATTATTAGAGCCACATACATAAATTGACGATTATACGGTTTCAATTGTACTTTTTATAGTTAAATAATTTAGGTTTCATTTTTTTGTGCATTTTGTAATGGATAATTGTTAATTAAAACCACAATATACTTATGATAAAGTCCATATACGCCTATTTGTGGTACAGTAAACAGCACATAGAAGTCATTCTACATTATCACATTCACCGGTAACCGACATGTAATGCAAATTCACATGTAACATGTAACAAAATGGGATCCATGGTAAACGTGTTAAAGAAATAAACCGGACAATGACATTTAATTATAACTTTACTGAGTTGAACAAACAAGAAAATTCCATCGTATCCTTTGAAATTTCGCCCGGAGGAAGTTTTTAATGAAACGATAACGTACCGTAAACCGTTAAATATTATGTTAAGTACCGTCGGAGAAGTTTGTCGGTTTCAATTCCGTAGCACCCCGCGCAACGCAAAGCTGGCTCGAGGCAAACCGACCCGACCTTGAAATTCGAAACGATTTCGCCCTCGAAAGAAGCATTCTGATATCACAGCGTGTTCCGCGAAACCAGAAAAGTACCGAGGAGCTTCGCGTAACTGCCACCTACGGTGGGAGGAAAAAAAAACAAACAACGGACCATTTAGAAACAGCGTACATGCGATTACACCGAGTGTCGCGACAACGTTCACGCTTGTCGCGTCGACAGCGACGCCACAGTGGTCCAAATGCTCGATCTAGAATCTAGGACAACGCAAATCCCTCCTTACGCAAATAAACTGTTAAATGGATAATTATTAATTTCCGGGACTTTTTATAGTCCACGTATCGAGTTTTGTCTATATTAGTGTACTTTGGAAATATCGTAGATAATGAGTTATTCCGAAAAGGTGCGAGGTCAGTGGGATATTGATCAGTTATCGGAAGCTATTCTAAGTATGCTATCTTAATCTGTAAATCTAATGTTCTCGGAAGCAATTAAATGTTCTCAAATATAACGTAAATTATACTAAAAAGCAAATGTTAAGAATAGAAAGATTTTTATTAACCCCAGGATGTCGAATGGTCTGGGACGTACACGGCAGACGAATGCAGGATATCACTTTGAAAATTATGCATACATTTTTATCTATATCTTCAAGTTCATATATTACATTTATAGATAACTTCAAAGAATGTGGCAATAGCTACAGTTGGGTCAAAATCACCCTGTATTCGCTATACGAGGGTTAAATATTTCGCAGTAATTAGTATAGTACCTGTACAAAGTATTGGTACCCTTTTCGTAACAATTAAAAACAGTCAGTTTTTTATTTTTTTCCACCTAGGTCGCTGTCGACAAGAAGATAAAATATAGGAACTCCTGGTTATGACCACAACAGAATTTACATGTATTCGTCGCCGCGAAGCAGCGAACGCTAACACAGGCGAACACGATGCGTCTCGAATTTGGGATTCACGTGGCGGCGCGGCATCGACGTGAATTTGTCAATGATATTTGCAGCTGACCATCGTACGTACAAAGCCGCCCGGAAATAGGCAAGCACCAGTCGGGTTCGTTGTGCACGTGAAAGACGACCGAACAATGAAATAAATAAAGCAACGGACGAAAAGCAAAAAAGGGAAGAGGGTGTGGGGCGAACAGCTGAATTGCTTTTGCAAGAACACGTCGACTCTGTTGTCGAGGCCGGGGCCCCCGGGAGCGTCGTTTTGAAGCACGTGACTGGAAATCAATTATTAGAAGCTACAAAGCTTCGGGCCTATCGCGGGCGGGAGCAACATTCCTCGAATCTAGAAACTCGCGACGACCAAGCTCGTCGTAATGTCTTACGTGACTGGCTGTGAACAAAGCGAAGAGGAATATTAAGGTATTATTACCGTATTGTGCTGATCAATCTGTTCCTCCACGAACATTCTACTTTCACTGCGTTCTGCGATAAAGATTGCACGAATCGATATGTTTCTGCCTTGCCAATGACGGTGGACAATTTAACACTTTTGCTACGGCGGAATTGGCCAGTAGTACGCTACCACTGTACGGGGCAGTTGAGTCGCGAGATTACACTTTGCTGCAAGCAGTATATCATCTACTTAATTAATGCATAGAATTAATGATATTAATCGAATTTAAATGAATTGTTAACTAGTGTGAAATTTTGACGGGTAACTGTAGTCACCCTTAGTGAGGAAAGGAAGTATAAAGGCTTCGTTTTCAAGTAATTAACCAAAAACCTGAACCTGGACTATCTTCTTGCGACACTTCATACAAAAAGCACTCACGAATCGATACACAAAATTAAATCTGGTTACTCGTTTAAGTCCGCGAAGGAGACGCAGCACGCACACAGGATAACATAAAATAAACTAAACTGAAATTCACTATAACAAATTAAAAACACAGACGTTCTTCTACGCGAAGATTAGATGTGTTGTTGTTGACGACTGTCGCCGAACTAAGGAAACGTTACTTGAATCTCACGCGGTCAGAAAAGTAATAAACCAGATGTTTGCTCGCAAGAACAAATTCTAAGGACAAGCGAAGACCAAGGAGGTCGAGCGACCAAAAACAGTGGGAGGCAATTCTGACCCTAATTTTTGATTGCTGATAACTTAGAAATGAAACCACCAATACAATTTCGTCATCCTTGATTTTTGTTTTACTTTCACAGATAGAATTGCCCCTTAAAATTTCTGACACCAGTAACCGAACACACTGTACAGATTTCGACGAAAAACTCGCTGAGGACTCGTATATATGTGTCTGACACCAGTGTTTACTGTAAACATTTCTATGCCGTGGTTTTTCCCTCCGGTGTCGTGCTGCTCGAAATTTGAAAAAACTGCCGTCAACCAGTTAATTTGCGAATACAACATCCAAATAGTTCAACACACGTGCACACGATCGATACAGCGAACAGCGAGCCACGAAAGTTTCCAGGGCAAAAGGGGATGATTATTCGCGAGCGAAACAATAATGAAAAATATTGTTCGTCCGAAAGTTTTTTTTCAGTCACGTCAGGTATGTCCATCGACTCGCAGCGTATCGACGCGAAAAACGCATTACGATCGAACCGGATCGGCCAAACCCTGGACGTGGTATTAGTGTCGGTGCTCGACAGAGAGTCCATTTCGATGCTCGGTAGTCAGTTGGAATTTTTGAAGCTTTTTTCATTCGCTACGTAGCGGTAGCACTGATAAATAGGAACGCGGCGAGTAACGATTTTCCAGCCGGGGTTTGGAGAAACGCGGTATATCCCCGGCAATCATCCGAATACAATATATTCAACGCAGACCAAGCTGTGTGTATGTGCACGGTGTCGGTGTACGACCGCGAGCTGGCCCACTTTTGTTCGCGGGCGTTCCTGAAAAACAAAGCTCCCGGCCTAAGAACGACCGCGGATATTCAGCCTCTGGATCGTGCACACCCCGCCTTCGTAACGGGTCAAGAGAAGCGCAAACATTCCTCCCGGGAGTGTCTGTTTTAACTCGTTTTTCGCTCTCGTAACTTTCGCTGCCTCCCAAAAAATCCCTTCTTTCGCGATTCAACGAGCGAACGATCCGCCCATCCTCGTTCCTGTTCCTCTTGTTCATTTCTCGCTTCTCTTCTCCTTCGTCTTCTTTTTACTCTACTTTCACCAAACAGGAAATTAACTGCTCGACGCCGAATGTTTTAGCGACGACACCGATGCCGTTTACGGGGGAACGTAAACCGTTGTAAATTGCGGAGGAAACAAGTGGACCCGGCGGTATCGTTGTCGCTGGCAATCTCTTCTTAACGCAGCGCCGCGCAAACGATTTAATCCGCCGCGGGGGCTTAAGAGCTTGACCTCAAACGAGCATAACACGGCCAGCCGGAATTACACGAACATGATTTTACGAGCCGAAACAGCCTCAAGTATCACGATATCGTCCCCCACCTCTCGTTGGGCAACCGGCCGATACACGAGAACCATACCGACCCACGTTGTAACGATGTATCAACGGGTGATCGTTATTCACAATTAGTCGTGAAGCGAGTTTCGACTCGGTTTACACGCTGCGCGTCGGTGCTAATTGTATCATTATATTTGCCTTGAAAGAATAATCGGTTGTCTTTGTTTTGTTTATTCGTTCAATAGAAAAGGGCTCTGGATACTGACCTCGAAACCTATGATAAAGGTACTCTATTCTGTCTCTTTATGATTTCTGATTCGACATAAGGCAGACACCTATGGTATTATTATTTTGTGTACCAGTGATGACTCACCGAAGTTTCTCACTGTTACAGTAATTGCTTACATGGAAACTGATTTATGAGAGTAAACGTACAATTTTCGAGGGACACATTTTATCAATAAGGATACGATACAAGGTTAATCATGAGAAACAGAACACCTAAATATCTTTGTAGTGACTGAAAACAAGAGAATATGTTTAACACAAAAGTTGTATTGTTCAAAGGAGCAAAGGTAGTGGTATAAACAAATTGTTTCTTTGGTATTATTTTACAAGGTTATCTGAAGGTCGTCGAGGTTTTTTTTTAAATAGCAATGTGTAGTTTTAACTTTATAGTGACCTTGATATAATTTATTACTAAAGGTGTAGATAAGTCATTGCTGAAAGGTGTAACAAATTTTTGTAATAATGTAAAAATAAATGTAAAAAATATATTCTAAAGTATACGATAACGTTTCTACCACTCCACGTAAATCTTTCTGAACCCAAATCTTCCTCTTTCTCTAATTCCAAGACCAAGTCCCGTACTTTCCACCAGGTAACATACTTCACAAAATAACGTATCCGTCGATGGAAACATTCACGCGATAACGAACCATTAAATCAGTTAACAGTCTTGCAATTCCGGGGGTAAACACCGATTATACTTCGACCCGGGGGTCTGTGTTCCGGTGCTCAGAAATGAAACTCTTCCTTCGAAGAAAACGTAGGTGGAGGGTGGTGTTACAGGCCGGGGCATTTCGCCTGGAAGTTTTACACTCATCTATTGTGCGAACTCCTCGGCCGTGGGTTCGTCGTAAAGGTTGAACCAGTTCTTCGGGAGGGGGGAGGGGCAAGGTCTGTTCGACGAGTTATTACGAATTCCTCTTCGTGAAGGAAGAAAAAAAAAAGATGAATACGAAGGTGGGCCTCGCGAAAGGATACCAAAACGTCAAGAGGACAGCCTCGCAGCTGCTGGCTCGTAATACCTCGATTCCAATACGTTGTCACGGGTTGGCGCGTTGCGGAGAACGAATTTACGGCTGGGGATCGGCAACGGTGTCTATAGGTTGGTTTTGTCGGGCTGATGTAACCCCTTCGTTTTACGAGCTTTCAGCGGGGTACGAGTAACTCGATGCATCGGCCGATACGCATCAAGGAAAACCTATATCCTCGGCTGATTCACTAGTAAAAATCGAATGTGCGACGACAACGACGACGGCTCGAGAACGAGCGAAAAGCGTTGCGAATACTATGTACGTCCTGTGCCTGGTAGACCGTGTTCGTAACGTGTACGGTAATAAAAAGCTGTAAATTTTCATACTCGCTACCATACCCGCGGGACACCGTTACGTTTGACGGTATACTCGCCCACGTGGATATTATAACGGACAGGAACCACTCGCGGCAGTTAACGCGCCCCGTGAAACTTTCAAGGTGATGGTTGCGTATTTTATGACATATTGATATACAAGGTGTTGATGAAAATGTGGGACACATTCGCAGGATGGATTTTACGTAGAAAACTAGAACAACAATCCAAGAATCACGAAATTACGTTCGAGGCTTCGTTTTTGAGTTATTAATTGTTAAAAGTAAAGGCGAAATACGCGTGGAATGCAAGGTCTGGTCGAATAATATACAAAAGCAGGCGTCACGTGATTGTTTATGAAAAAATAACGAAAAAATATACAATAAAATTTTGTCATTCTCGGCTTAGTTTTCGAGAGAATCGAAGTTGAAAATTAATCGGAAACGCGTGTGTATTCGTCTTGGTAGTAAGTAGAAACGGAATGCAATGATCAGACGACACGTTAGCCAAGTATCTACTGTTCAATTGCACATGTATCCAGCAAATATTCAAAAAATATAATTCTATGCTTTCCACTTATCTTTACATAAGGAATCACATCCTGTTCGGTTGTACCACGATTTCGGAAACACCCTACATACATCACATTTGTTAGATTGATTAAAGTTTAAATGTATTACCAAATCGTGTTAACTTATTCAAAATCACACATCATCATCTGCAATTACATTATCCTCCAACGAGTTCCAGAATATTGATTTATCAACGAACAGTGGCAAATTGTGAGGTAGCAACAGATATTTATTAATAAACTACGAAGTTCGTGCAGTTATAGCGTCTTCGAAAAAACGAAGCAGACTAGATATTGCAATAATGTTTCGTAAACTATTTCAGACCCTCTTAAATTTATTATAACCCACCTAGTGACTAACGTAAATGTATACGAGACAGACAACGCCAGACGAACAGTCCGAGTCCAGACGAACGTACGGTTATCGAGCATAAAGCTGCAGGAGCGAGTGGTAACAAGCTGCTTACTTCTTATCAAACCAAACAGTTTAAATCACTCGTGCACGAACGTAATAAAGTAACCGCGACACAGTGGTCCGCTCGTTTAGGAAACGTTTGACCGCCTTTCCTTCCGGCTTGACCTCGTCTCGTACGTCGTGGAAAAACCGTGCGGCCGGAGGGGACGGGAGAACGGGTGGGGGACGGAAAAGAAGAGAAAAGTGCTTACTCCCGGCGATAATGTAAAAATGAGAAAGCTGGGCCCGGCTAGATATATACGAGGGACGAAATGCTTTCTACTTGTATCCCCGTGCGGCTTTCGCTAAAAACGAAAGCGACAGCGCCGGTAGCGCTGCCGGTTTAATGACGCGAAATGCATTTTCCAGGCAACCGGTTTAAAATGGACGGCAAAAACGCACTAAAACGCCCGCGCCCTAGCCCACGGGCTTTCTAATTAAAATCAGTTTAAACGGGACGCACGGGCGAACGGACAGGCAGTCAAACCTTTTTTCCGTGTTTCAACATCGCTGTCAACCGACATGACTATCAACCCCCTCGGTGGGGCGAATAGGGGTGGGGGGTGACCTTGTTTTTTATCTGAAACAGTGTTATACGGACGTGGTTCTTTCAAAGCCGTACGAAAAACGAACGGTCAACCAGAATCGGCCTTTGTGATTTTGCTACTCGTCCCGCGAACGATTCCGCCTCGAATGTCACCAACGATGGACCGGTATAATCGTAGGAGGATTGTTTCGAAACTCGCAGCACTTGTTAATAGCATAGACAGATTGTTCGCTCGCGAAACTTTCCTATTCGAACTTGAACGATTATGAGGGTATTCAGTGGTGAAGTTGTGAGAAGGTGCTTAAAAGTAGAAGCTGCGACCGTAATCTGAGAGAAAATAATGGTGATTCCTCCTGCAGACGTCTGTTCAAGGGTGTAACTTATTCCATGGAAGGCTACACTTTTCAAGGATATCGATTTTGAGTTTCGAAGACGAGAAGACACTTCGTGACCATCATAAAAAAATGGAAACAGTATGAAATGGAAACTTGGAAATTTCTTGTTGTAAGCTAGACGGGGCTATTAATTATTATACATATATTTGGCACGTAATATTCGTCGTATTTTATATGCAACATAAACTGTTTATACGACAGGCAATGCATTCATTTTTACAATATAATCATAGCCAGATGTTTTTACTTTCATTTCTTTTATTTTATTAATGTTGCACTTATAAGTGTTTCTGTCATGAACTAATGGAACAGGGATTTTCTAGAAACAAAAGAAAATCGTGAGAGACGTTCGTTATTAGTGAATTCGAGACCCCAGATACCCAAAACCTTGGATACTCACGATCCAGTTAACACCTTGACCACCACAGTGAAAAGAGCCGTACGTAGTCAGACACACCTAATTCCGTCTTTTTGTCATAAATCACCGAAAATATTTCGTCTAGTTAATAAAGTCTATTCGACTTGTTTTAATTTACATTGCGATATCAATTTTACACCAAAATTTTTTCACGGTATTTAAATAATCCAGCCTCATTGCAATATACGTATCACAAAAATTTAGGTAACGTGGCAGTCAAAGCGTTAATCAACGTCCTCACTCAAAAACTTCCGAGTATCTGACTATTTATATGAGGGGATGATTTCTAAAGAAGAAGATGACAACAACGTGTCCTAATATTTTCATAAAAATAGGCTATCATCTCCTAGGAAAACTGCGAAGTTACTTTCCAGTTCCCTGTCAGAAATAATATATTACACACGGTAGACTCGATACAGGTCACTCGATGTCGTCAGTTCTGAAATTCATTTCGTTGAACATAAATCGAACGAATTAGCTTCCCCACGTTATAGACAGACGATCGGAAACAGATAGTAACCAGTGGCCCCATTTTTTCCCGTGAACCGACGTAAAGTGACTCGGTCGTACCGTCTCGAAATTACGACTGGATGGCACACGGAGGAGGGACTTGTTCTTAAGGGTTGAAACTTCCCGGGGCAGCCATAATTTAGAGGACGAACGTATGCATCAGCCGGGTTTCCGGCGAAGAGATTCGACCCGGATATAAATCAGGGACTTCCACGGGGAGCGTCGTTTTTCGGAATCACCATTCACCGGCGGAATATTTTTTTTTCGTACGAGCACCATCTTTCCTGGGACGGGCTAAGACGATCGGGAGGACAAGCGCCGCTAGAAATTCCTCTGACCTCTCGAACTTTATCGTCGCGATAACCTTTTCTTCCTCTCCACGGCCGATGGAAACACTGAATCAGTATGATCGGATATCGCATGGTACGTTGAATTCACTTGGTTACTTCTCTACTCCTATTTCTCTTCTATTTTCACAGTAAAAGCGTCGTCCCTCATGCTCGCTACCTCTATTCCCTTTCTCCACTTCAACCCTTTCCGATCTTTTTCCGTCCGTAGTGTCCTCAATCGCGATATTGCAGGGGAAAAAAAGAAAAGTCAAGTGAAACGCGGCGGTGGTGGACAGGTCGTCTTATTCGCAACAGCTGGCCAGGAAAAGAAGCCAGAAGAAGAGGAAGAGTCGAAGAAAAAAACGGATACGGACGCTTCGTTCGCGGACTGGAGCTGGGGTTCATTCCGTTAATTGATCGCCCTGTGATATCGGTACAAACCCATCTCCCGGCCCGTAAATTAATCCCAGCAACTTTTTTCCCAACGTGGATCGCCGCCGTCTTACTATTCTCTCGTCGTATTCCCCCGTCTTTTTTCTTCCGTCATCTCTTTTTCTCTCTTGCCCTCTTTTTCCGTACGTCCTCGTTGCTCCGTCGTTTGATCCTCGAGAAGTTTCCAGCGGCCAAGACCCACGGATGGGAGGGATAGCGGGAACTAGCGATTTTCAGCTGGGTAAACTTTCGCGAAAGTTCGTGATCGAATATTGTTTCTTTGCGAGCTCGGTTATTTCCCCGTGGCCGTTGTTAATTAATTGCCCCGATAAATCGAACCACTCCACCCCCCTCATCGAATAAAAAAAAGGAACAACGAGGAAACGAGTCGACAGGGCACGATAACAGACCCGAGATTTTACGTGGACAAGATGGAAAAGTTAAATTGCCGGAAGAAATTACGCGAAACGACGATGAAAGGTGACAATGTACGTCGCACGGACAATATGTCCATATTCTGTAATCATTCGTCTTTAAAATTCATTTCTTCAGTTCGCGGACACTCTAGAATTGTGGTCAGGCCAGGCCAAGGAAGGCTGGTGTGTACTGATTATGATATGGTTGCCGCCTTTGGGTGGCCTGGTCGCAATTGTAAATTGCCATTTTGTTTTCTTCAAAATTTTGATTACAGTATCGTAATCAGCGATCTCGAAAACCTCAGTACAATAAGTTTTGTCAAAACCAAAGAACGTTTTCATATTTTGGTCAAGTTTTCGCGATTTGGGACACTTTTCATACTAAACCTACCGAACCCTTCAGAGAAATAGGAATTAGTACGCCAAACCGGTCATTTTGACCGGTTGTTGTCGGTTTAGTGTTAAACGCAGTAAAAATTTACCCCACCTCCCCAAAATGCCGAAAACACCAGCGATCGTAAATACGTATTTATCGTTGATCCAAATAAATATCGCAGGTCGAGGTGCGTGTTTGCTCGTCAAATATTTTGCGTGCACAGAATATTTTTCGTCGATAACACGCGTAACGGTGCAGCCAGCTCCACGGGTGGACCGGTAATGGAATAGAATGTGGAAGAAAAACGCCTACAGACACGGTCAGCGGAGCGAACGATTCCCGCGAGTCAGCGCACACGCATACAAACATACATTAGGTCTCATTTTTCACCGGAGGATCGTCGTTCTTAGGGCTTCGACCTTCGACCCACGCAAATAGGGACTTCCCCTGTAAACGAGGAATCTCCTATCAGAATAACATTCCTCGATCCCCGGGGGCAATTTCTTTCCTAACCCCACTGCTTCATAAATCTCGGGGTGAAATTTTGTATGCTGGAACCGAGGATATGAATTAATAGATCTAAACATCGATGAGGGTCGGAGGGCGAAAAAGAAATTCACGGTGTTCGTATAAAAATTCTTGGCGGATCTTTGTGAATGGCTAGAGCTATTTATAAAGGGCCGGTTTCTTCGTCTGCGCTTCTTGACTCGGAAGTGTACGGATCACTTGTACGACGGGAAGTGAACTTGAATATTTTCAACCCTTTGATTGCTGACCACTTGAAAGCAACACGCCACGACGGGCCGAGATGCTTCAGCAGTCGTCGCTACTACTTGGTTGATAGATGGTATGAAATAAACCGAGTTACATTTTTATTCAATATTTTAGATTTCGTATTGATGAAGTAAATAACGTGTTAACGCTTAACATAAATTGCTTAATTGCGTCGAAAGTGGAGTATCTTCATCGTCGACGATCAAACCCTTGAATTGATATGCATGGATTCTCCACGTTTCTAAAACTGTTCGAACTCACAATATCACGCATGCATGAAAAGTGTCCGTGCGGTGTTCGGGCTGCTTAGAAATACGGCGGGTCGCGATTTGTCCCGGTTCGAAAGGGAGAGGAATCCTATAATCAGCGCGTTCAATGGCCGTTCGATTTGGAAATCCTCGGAGACCTCTGGCATTCAACCACAAGCAGGATCGTGAAGGTGCAAATTGCCGTCTAATTTGTCGTCCCTTTGGAAACCGGCCGGCGTATTACGTGTACGAGTAAAGGCGACCGATTGGGGGCAGGGGGGACTGTTCTCCTGATGGTCCGTCATTCCACGAATATTGGAAAAGCGTTATGAATTCGAAAGGGAGCCCCACTGTCAAAAGTACCAGGGACACCGCACAATGCCGACGGTCCGCAATCGCCGCGTCGTCTCTCCCCTCAATTCTGCCCCTTGTCCACGACTTCGTGCTCCTCCCTTTAACCGCATACCAACACAAACGGGACCGGTATTAATAGCGAAAAAATTTCGCGTGCAGAAATATACGATTTCTGGGAACGAGCGACGTTTACCTGATCCCAATAGGCGCACGTGTAACCGAACGCCAACTGACGCGCGTGGGGGATATTAGTCGAGAAAATGGAGGACGGTAGTCCACTTTGGAATTTAAGTGAACGATAAAAAATACGCTTGTCCTGATCATCGCAACTGCGTGGAGGATACTGAAGTTTTTTACAGCTTTTGATTTACTGGATGTGTACGATATTGAATTGGTAACTGGGCAGAGTAACGGATTCGTGGATCTGTGGTAAAGAGAATAATTTTGAGGAAGGAATAGATTTAAGGTCATTTCACCCAAAAATTGAAAATATTTATTAAAAGTGCATCCAATGTTGAATAACCGAAGATATATTCTCAGGGAAGAATATCCATAAATTTTTACCATATTTTTCAACAAATTCTCCTGTACGCGAGGTACTCTAACCCTGTTTTTTCACCCCTTCCCGTGGTCCTTACACGATAAAAGCATTATCCACATGAGGGAAATGTTCCGCAGGATCGCAGATGCAATACCGTTCCCTGGAGGAAATACTGAAAAACGATTCCTTGTTTTTTTCTCTCCCTCGCCCTCTCTGTTCATCGATCGAGCCGTCGTCCGTACAATTAATTCGTGGCCCGGTACTGTAGAACCAAACTGTCCCGCGCCGATTCGATTTAATCGTCGAACGGCGCGCGTCACCTTGCCCCGCGATATCGTCTCGGTGGTTGCGAGGGCAATTGCGCGCGAAATAAACGATATAACGCGATAACACGGATAATTTACGACGCGCAGTAAAGTGTCACCCCTCTCCCTCTCGAGAAAGCGTGAACTGCGGCGCATTCGTGGACGAAAAAAAAAAAACAAAAACGGCTCAATGGGAATAACGGTTGCGTGGCGACAAGGATAAACGTGGAACCGAACAGCGATCGGATTAAAATACAAACATCCCGGTCTAGCAGCTGGAAAAGATTTAGGGTAGCGTTTACACGGTAATTAAGATCTTTCGCGAATTATCATGGAACACCGTGGTAGATGAGCTAACGAAGAGAACAGTGGAGGTGAGGGGGGAAGTAATATACAAGGCAATAAAAGCTTTCACCCGACACACCCGGGCGTTATGACCGAGCAAACAGGCCGTAATTTTATGTTCCGTCGTTTCATCGCGAAATGATCGTGATACGGTGTCTCACCGGGATATTTATTATATTCCGATGCTATCGTTGCGAGATTACGTTCCACCGCCACCTCCGGCCACCCCTATTTGCGGGCCCCCTTTTGTTACTTTCGATGATGCGACCGTGGACGAGTCGAGAAGTGTAGCACTCAAGAAAATGAACCCGATCGACCGATCTTCGCTGTGAGAGAAAACGTCGAAACGGAATTACAATTGTATCGTCGTTGAGGACTACGGATTGGTCAATCGATCTTAATTATACCGCTTGAATTTCCACCTGTTTTCGTTGTTCCGCTCAAACGAGAGCCGCTCGAACGGTCCTGTGTCGATAATCAGAGACACGAGTGCACCGAGGAGAAAAGTGCTCGACTCTGACCGACGTTCAAACGAAATGGACGTTGAGGGTCATCCAGCAAACGGGTCCGGTCGTTTCAATCGGTTATTCGAGAAACCGGACGGATTCCGGTTTCTCTACGGACGGACGGGGAGAACCGAGAGGGAGCTACAGAAATTCGTTCTGTTGTGCAACAAGACAATGCATTCGAACGAGGTAGGTACAATAAGATTTTTCCTTACAGGTCGCTACACTCCAGATTATCGTATTACTTTCTTTTCTTCATGTTTTCTGTTCATTTGCCAACAGAATCCCTCATTCAATCATTTCTAAGTACTTGTTATAGTCCAAGTTACGTCTCATTCAGGTTTATTGCAAAGCAAAATGGATCAATTGTTTTTATATGCAGGATATAGCTGGACTCGTGGTACAGCCGGGCAGGGTGTGGTTCTACGTGCAAAAATATCTTGAAAAGAAGAGAGTAAAATTTTTCTGTTCGAGACCTCGTTTTCGAGAAAATTGAATCTGAAAATCTGTCGAGTACGCGAGCAATACAATACATTGACCAGCAGGTCGCGCTGCTTATTAGTACAAACTTGAGCCTGAAAATAGTCTACTTCACGCGTACTCGATAGATTTTCAAACTCGATTTTCTCGAAAATAAGGCCTCAAACAAAAATATTTTTTTCTATTTTTTCAATTTATTTTTAAATGCGAAATTGCCGCCTGCCTTCTATTGCGTCTCCTGCTGTACCCTATATGTCTTTTATTCTGCTTGTGCTAGGATTGGAATTCAAAAAGTTACCCAATTCACAACCTCGCCGCTGGAACTACAATTTCAGGAGAAGAAAGATTGTCTTCCGAGAGTCATTGTTGTTTCTTCTTTAACGGTTCACGTCTAGATCCAGTGTTTCCGTTTGCTTGCAAGAGAAGTTGTTCGAACAGCGACGCTGCCTTTTTAAGCGTTACGACGCAAGACAAGAGCGTTTCGATTAATCTCCAATGGGCTTCTCTTTTTCTTCAAATTCATCCTCGTCATCCTTTCTGCCGTGATTACGTGACTGCCCCGGCTGTGACGCTTCGATTAATCTGCATAGACGCCTGAATGCAGAGGGACGATCGCGAGGCCATTCAGACCAACTTTATTTGTCTCACTGCGCCAGGATTAATCCGACAGAGTGACAAGGCGGGGTGACGTAAGGAAGTCGAAAGTCAGCTTTTTCCGTCCTCTCTGGCCAGAGTAAGACAATTTGTACGCCTCGTACTTTTTCATCTTACGCATTTCTCTCGAGGATAATTAGAAATCTTGGTCGTTCCCCGTGATTAAAGCTTGTCCCCTACCCTCTAATCAGCCATCAATGGCTCGGATTACGTATTCAATTTGTTCGAATTAATCTAAGTAGACGGGATTTGTAAACCGAGAATCGACATTCACTCCAGTTATCTCGTTACATTTCGTTCACCCTGAGGGATGTGTTGTGGATCAGCCACAGGAACGCCGAGGTTTACCGACTTCTCCACTCGTTCCCACGCGACCCTGTCCCCATTAGTCCCGACCCATCTGTCATACTCATCAGGAACGACCCTTGTCTTCGCTCCTTGGATGGATCCAGTGGTAAGAAAAAAATGTACTTTGCTCCCGTGGGAGGGGAGGTGTTTCGGAATCATCGATCCCAAGTAAACAATCATTTTGAGATATATTCTAGAACACGCACAGGTTATCGTAATTACCTGAATCATGTCAGTATCGTTAACAATACACAACCATGATTAGACAAGATAATATACGTTTCAAGAAAGAAAATATTCTATAGTCGAATATAATAATAAACGAAAACATCGGAGGTATTGGATTGGTCAACAAGTTCGTGCGATCTTACACGATAGTTATCTTCAGGCGCTTTGAAACAACTAAGTTTAGGTTAAATCTTGAAAGCGCACGGTTATTTGATAATTAACATTTAACCGTAGAATTTAACCAAAAACTTTGACAATGGGGTTTGTTTTGTAATTTTTGTTGACCTGAACATTTTCGGCAAGTAAGTTGAGGTATTTTCGGCTCAATCAGGGGTAACTTTGTCCTAAAGTCAGAAAATGATCATTTTTAATTTTGCATCTGTTTTACTGGTATTTTTACGCGAAATACCTTTTCATGTAACAATCAATTTAATTTAACAATTTACAGGGCTGCAAAATCGAAATTGATAATTTTCTCACTTGGCACAAAGTTACCACAACTTACGGTATTTCACTGTTCTATTTAAAAAAAGAAACCAAACGCGGCAGGAACCTGTAAAAAATTATGCAAGGTATATAGGACAGGTACAAAATTCTCGTTGCACAAATTTTTCCTAATATCCAAATCAAACATAGAAAACCGTTTGCATCGACTTGGCCACATCAGCCGGCATAAAAACCACAGAAACTTCACGACCAACCCAATATTTCCAACGGCTCTCGTTAACCCTCTGCCACTTCAACCTCCACACACAGTCACCGTAGTCATCCGCTAGGAAAAGAGACGAACCTCGGTGGACACCGAGAGATCTCCAAGAATCCCTCCGAAGAATGAGAATCCACAGTACGTAGCCGGAGGGAGCATCAGGAGAATCGTATCAATTAAGTGATATCTCGACGCGTCGCGACCTCGAACTTCCACCCCTCGAGTCTCTTTTCGAGGGTGGAGAAAGGGAGGCACGGAAGTTCGCGAAGTGGCAACGCGAACCTGAAAAGAAGAAGCCAGAAAGGCGGACGGGCGCGCGCAAGGAGCGAAGCCGAGTGACTTACGAGGCTGGGAGCCGCCGTTTCAGGGTGGTAGGCGGCGTTGTTTACCCTTTATTTATGACGAAAGTTTGCCCAGATTTCGCGAATGCGCGGTCCCGGGGTCGGTTAAGCTGCGGAGGCTCCGGTCACGGGGGTTGAAGAGAGAGTGAGGGGACGGGGAGGAGAGAGTGTGTGAGATCGTGGCTGGTGGTGCTGGAAGAGGGAGGATGCAGGCAGGTACGGGTGAAAACGGAAGGGGAACGGGTGGCAGAAGCTCAGCCGTGCAGTCATTTGTTAATGTCATCCTAGCGTCCCTCCTCTGGCGTCCCTGCAACCCTCGCCGTCCCTAACCGTTAACGGAGCCGGCGCTGTCCTACGGCCGATGTTACCCGTCTCATACGCGATAATAAGCGGGCTAGTTAGTGCAGTCCGTAGAGCCGTGCCAACGGGCCTAACGATCCCTTTATTTTTTGCGCCACTCGTCTTGGGGGTAAAGTGCGTCGAGTTCGAGGGTGACGTTCTCGTAGAAACGAGGAAACGGTGGACTTAAATGTCTGCAGAATGGACTCGGAACTGAAGATTCAGTACAGTGATGCTCGGTTAAACATGCAGGACTTTATCTAGACGCTTGTTTAGGCGGTAGATGTACCGAGAATTTGATTCCGACAGTTGACTGTGAGTGAGAAAGAAATAACGAGTGTGAGTGGGATAAGGATATCCGACGGAAGATAACGCGGACACGGGTCGATAGGTTGTGAAAACAAACATGTTCCTGTGAGGTCAATTCCAAGGACTTGGTTAGTGATAGAAATGGATGTTAGAGTGGGCAGAAATGCAGACGTTTAAACGGGCGGTATTGTGTAGCAAAGCGATTGAAAATCGTGTATTCATATTGTCTTGTTCGTTTACAGTACGGTCCAAGATACAGCGAGATCGGTTAAATCGGTAGCGCATCAAGATAGACACAGGTTGTGATCTTAATTTTCCGTGAGAATTCTTTATGTATGCTAATTTGGAGGAGTTCTGAGTTATTTAAACACTTTATTAATTATTAGTCCAGAAACTTCCGGCCGTCTACACCTACACACTCCAGACTTAGTACCAAAGAGCGAAGTAGTGGACTAATGGACTGAACTGCACTATTTTTATGCCAATCGCAGAACCAGCTTCAGAAGAGTAACAGACAGTTTCACGAAACTAATTAAAATTAACGGTTTCAATTATTATTCGATGGATGGGTACGATTATAATAGAACGATTCATTTAAAAGGCCGATGGACAGTTTCACAAGACTAATGAAAATTGACGATTTGGATTATTAATCAGTTACTTAAGTATGATCATAGTAAAACGACCCCTTTATGCGATTTATTTTAAATTCGATATAGTTGGAATAATAGTTTTAGCGTTACGCAAATAATCGGATTTGCTAGACTATATTGATGACGTTCGAAATTATATCGCTCTGTGGCTCTCTAAATAACCTTCGAAAATGGAAAAGTATAAAATAGCAACGAGACATAAATAGCATCACCATTTTGTCCATCTAAATCAATTGTTAACCTGTTCTTAATAAAGAACCTATTCCACATGGAACAATATTCACTTATGTAAATGAAAAGCAGATTGCTAAAGAGAAAGGCACAATGTGAAATTATATAAATTGTGTAATCGAATACACACGGCATGCATACTTTATGATATTCTGTTAGTAGCAATCATATTACGGATACTTACGTAACTGTAGAGTTTTGTGGACTAATTTACAGCCTGGCATTAACACGTTGACTACCCTGGACGTCATCGATGATCTGTAACAGGTTGGAACTAATTAACACACTTACATTAAATATAGAATAATGATTGTACAATTTTCATGAAATAAATGTCGCAACTATGACAACAGAGTCCAGACAATCAATCTAATAATTTTATACAATATTTTACCGTTACATCATCCCTGTAGTGAAAATTGCCCTTCTACATATATCGTGGATAAAACATAAAATTCACCTGTCTGCCAACTGGTGTTAACTAAAAATCTATTTGTTCCATCAACGATTCTATCGGATTTCGAATAATAATAAAAAAATCCATTCACTTTTATTGAATTTTTTGCTGCATCAAATCGTGTACATTATAGGTACATAAAATCCACGAACTGGAAATAATCACGAAAAGCATTTATCTTTATTTAAACGAACCTATAGGTATAAATTCTACATTTTAATTAGACAGTAAAGAGTCGAATCACCGATAGACTCTATGCAGATGTGATTCCCATTTAGACCTTCCGTACTGGAAGCGATCGCCGAATACGCAGTTTTCACCGGTTTTATCGGTTTTTATAGTACAGAAGAAACACGAGGCCGTTCTCTGATTGCCGCGAAGTGCGTCGTAAACTTTCCAAGAAGATGCAATGAACAAATCTGACGACTGTCTTTCGAGACGCGTCGTTGCCAGGTAGCCGAGACGAGGTCGTCGTAACGCTCCACCGAGAAAATATACTGGTCGTGCGATGCCGTGAAATATTTTTATGTTCCGTGTGCCTCGTGTTCTACACTGTAGACGTGTTACTATGTCGTGATTTGTATCGGCGGAAAATGCACTCATTCCGAAGTGACTCTGTATTACCACATTCGTAACCGGCAACATAGTCCTACGTCATTTTAAAATTATTACCTGAGAACCGTAACGTAGTTTTAGGGCATTTCAGAATATGTAGCATTCATCACCCGCTTCTCCTTAGCAAGATGATCATTATTTTGATTTTAAATTTCTATTAGGTTAGATATTCTCTTTATATAATAACTAGCTAAAACTGTTCAATGTTTTAAAAAGGTGAATTGTAATCCGCTATATATTTAAATACAGCCCTTGCGGTATCCACCTATATACTTCAGAAAATTATACGCAGTATTCAGCTAAATATTTTGCCTCAAATCCGCCGGCTGTGAATGTGTTAAGTGCATCATTTTCGTTTTGACTCTAAACGTTAGATGCTCGACTTGAAATCAGCCAAGCGCCTTGGTACAAGGATTCAGGAGACTAAAAGAACCGGCTGAATCACCAGGGGCACTATTATTAAAAGAAAAACAACAGATGGGCAAATAAAGCATAAACATAATGGAGTCTAAGAGTGAGATACCGATCGGCCCATGATGCCGTTGGATTTAAACGGCGAACAGGCTGTAGTTAGCATACCCCTTGTGGTTCGCTCCATCGATTGCTTATTGCGCTACAAGGAAATCCTTTTTCGTAACCTACGAACGCGAGATCGAATATCGTACGTTCGCGCTTGACAGAACGCTATGCCGACCGAATAAAATTTAATATCATAGAGCTCGAGCATCTGGACCGATCCATTTAATCCCGCGGTGGTTCCGTAACGGGCCGTAGACAGTTCGAGGAAAGTTTTTTCCGGATTCGGGTCGCGACAGCCGGACGGGGAAACGATTGAAAGAACTCTTTTAATATTATACTTGCACCGATATCGATTAAATACCATTGTTCGCCCGGTTCGCCGAGCAGCGAGACCCAATAAACAGTATTGGAACAGGGAGAAGAAAATGGGGAACAGAAGGATCTGGTTCGTTTGAAGGGAACAATTAAAACGACCGAGATTTGATCAGCGATGAGGAACTGATTTCTTGGGGACCTGTAAATATTCCACCGGTAGTGAACTACAGGGAAGAACATGATAAATTCCTGTATGGAGGAAAGAAGAGTCTTTGAGGATCGACGGACCATCTGATGTGTAGGAAAACAAATCACTCTCAAATAATTAATATGTATTCAATAATAACTGGATTGAGACCGTTGTATCTAAAAATACCACTGATTCATTTACGGTGTCTTGAATGATTCCTTAGTTTTTAATATGTGCAACGATATTGGCATCCTCTCAAAATACAACGCCGTGTCGTAAAGCACCATCACCAACGAACGCTAACACTTTGTGTACGGGAGTGTTTGGTATCCTCACGGTCGGATTGCTCGAAGGAGTCCCCGGATCAAGACGTAGGAGGACCAAAATCCTGGTTGATCGGGGGATCGGGCGAGAGTTGATAATTGGACACGTGTTTCGTCGTGTGGCGAGCCGCGGGCGGAGTGCTTCTTGATCGGGCGCGTGCGCTAATTGGGAGCGCAATTAAAAGCTACGCTCTGGAAGTCGACAATCCGCGTCCTGGCGGTGTGACGTGATCAAAACAAAGTGTTGGGGGCTTGGTACGAGTCGCGACAAGGGGTAACCCGAAGGGCGTGGATAGAAACTGTGGGGAGGGGGGAGGGAATAGGAACAAAACCAACCCATGGGGATGGCGGAGGAGGAATAATATAGAAAGACGGAGCACGTTAATTGACTGGGCTGACACGGGCACAGGGGAAACAAAACGTGTCGACGCGCCGAATGCGTCGATGCTGACACCCCTCCCGCATGTCTCGTGCACTCGAGTGCCTTCCCCCGTTTGAATACTGATTTTCACTTTTCTCCCAGTCTGTATACACACACACACACACGGATATATAGGGTGCTCTACGTAAGTGTCGCCACGAAATTTCAGGACCTTTACAAAAAATCGTGTCGAATGAGGAGTTTAACTATATTTAAGCGTGCATAGCTTTTGTAAATCAAAGTTTCTTGAACTTCTTTAATGCTGGTCTCCCAGATTGTTCATCACGTTTGTATCCTTTCGAATATAATTATTTGAAACTATGAAATGATTTGTTCTTACTATATGGGAAATACACAAAAGGTAGACGTAAAATTTGAGTGTGTTGGATACTAAAATCTAATATTTAAAAACATAGCGCCTATTGAAATATAATCGTCATTTCGGGTCATATAGACCAAAGAGAATAACAGGGTTGAATGAAATCATAGCACTTTTCAAATATTTATCATGAAAACGAATCGTGACAAATCTAGCGACTATAAACATTTTTTAAAAGAACACACAAATAACGTAACAAAGGTCAACAGTCAGTGCGCTAAAACTCTATGGGATACCCTGTATGTGACTTGTATTCGGTGAACGCAAAAAAGAACGGAATGAACAAAAACGTAAACCAAAAGAGAGAGAAAGAACTATAGACAAAAACAGGAGGTAGATAAATCGTGTTTGCGAGTCAACCGGTCGTATCCCGTGGCTGAAACGGGGATTAAATAGCCCCCACGGCGGCATCGGATCAGTGAAAAAATGAGCGCGTGGAAAAATTGTAATTCCAGTTGCATTGATTTCGCGGCGTTAGAGGCAGCCGAATGGCCGAGATTCATTTTAATCGGTCGAGCGCCAAATTTTATTAAGCACCGGCGCGACGGTTTCGAGCAACTTGATTTAACGTTATTTCCAGTAAATTGACCGTTAATCGAATATACTTTATTCGGTAAAAAAAAATAGTTGGCCAAATATTCGACGATGATCTCGAGAACCTCGCGCGGGGCGCGTGCAAGTGGAATTAGCGGTAACTAATTATATTTGTGGTCCGTGTGATATTAAATTATTGCTCGTTCGCCACCCTGCGTTAAAGTGATTCGAGTGGAACAACGTAATCGTTCGTAATTTATTTTTCGCCGTGCGCGTTTTTCGCTCGATGCTATCCAAATAAACGCGAAAACCCTGACAGTTCGTTACCTTCGTGGCTTTTACATTTCCCTGCCAAAACGTCCGTAAAGGGAGGGCATTAAACATTGAATGGAACATTTGGTATCAGTCGGATAAAAGTATTCTGAGATAAACAAGCCGAATGAATGAAACGGTATTCCCACGGGATGAAATTATCGCGTATTCAATGCCTCGGTAGTTTCCACGTTGAAAAATCATGATCCCCGAACACGATTCATTAATTCGATAATTCGTGTTTTAAGGACGCGAGGAATCGCTTTCCAATTTCGTTCGGTCCATTGTTCGTCGTACGCTACAGCCGCGCGGTCGTAAACTACGGGGCCGTTTTGACTATTGGGAATCACAGTGGAATAATAACGGGGACGGGGTATACGCTTTGAATGGGATCGACAAACTTCTCTGATACCGAGAATCCCGTGAAATGGATATCGCAATTACGACGGAAGGTCGAAATAACGTCGAGCGTAGTTATGTTTCACTATAATTAGACCAACACATATGGTTGTTAGAGAATCTCGGAACCACCGGAATAGGACTTATTTTCGAAGACACAATATTCCCATCGTTAAAATGGCTCTTTGTTTAATAAGGTGTTCGTACTTTCGCACTTAAGGTACACTCTGCTTGGTCCGTAATAGTGATCACTGTGATAGGTACTTTTTTATTCGTCTCCAACACGAGGTTGCCAGACTGCAACGTGAAAAACAGAAGTAAATTCAGTGGAAAAAATTGCTACTTAAATATTGCATTAAATTCTGTTAACCAATTACTTGTTTGTACGATGTCTAACCTATCATTACATCCTAAACTCACTTTCGGAACATAAATAATGCAATTAATAGAAAAATTCTAAAACTATCACCTACTTACCACAGTTTACCCAAACAATTATTATGCCTCTACCCGTCAAGAGGATAAATTTTACCAGCCAAAGGAGCAACCGCAAAATCGTATTCTCATAATCGTATTAAACGGTCCGTGCCATTATACGCAGAAATTACTATATTTAAAGTAATGATTAATAGAGTGATTATTTATAATCATTAGTAATATCGATGAAAAATGTCAGTAATTTTAGATCGTGTCTACACGAGGGTAACAAGAATCCAATTAACGATCAAGAGACTTCGAAACTCTCTCTCTCTCTTTCACTAGTCCAACATCCCAATAAAAAGCAGCGTCTCGGTGATCGTAAACAGGGAGCAAGGTAGAAAGCGCAACACGCGAAGAAATTAATTGATTCGACAGAGTCGGATTAGTGATATGTCTACGTCTATAAACCGAAAGAAGTTCACTATCGATGATAAACTAGATTTACGAAAGTATCGTCGGTAAATTGCAGCTATCGGTACGCTCATGGATGGAACTTGTTCACCGGTCATTCAGAAATGCGTTTATCCCAGACACAGAAGAGCACCCACACCCCCGTTCACATCCCCATTTCAGTCTCCTCGGGGAGCACGATGTATCGATCGTTCGATAATACGGATTTATACATAATAAACAATTTTGGAAATGCGCAGAGACCATCGAGCATCCCGCCATCGTTCGACCATTATTTCCGGCGTAATTGATTTTGCCCGCGACGCCCGACGGAACAAATCGCTCTCTGGCTACGGTTTATTCTCGGTTACGAGCGGCTAATGCGCCAATGACAAAACCCACTGCGTTTTACATAATTGCTGTGAAAATTACGCGCGTAATTTCCGCCTACTATTTCTGACCTTTATTAATTCGACGCGGCCGGCCGCTAACCGGATCCGGTGGACGTATAGCGGCCGGCCTGGCATATTAATATCTGAGCAATTAATTCGACCGATACGTGATAATATTCGCTGTCAACGTTCGCGAGCTGAGCAGGGAGTTCTTCCTCCTCAATGGAAGCCTACGAATTTGTTTAGAATACAGGAAATCGTCGATGAGTATTCGAAGACTTCTAGGGGGAACTGGGATGACCGGCGTTTTGCTGTAATAGAGAGATAAATAACCGTTTGCAATAATAAATATGTCCTGATAAAAATAGATTCGTTTCTGGTATATTGATGCTGTTAACATTTTAACTAAAAATAATTTATTCTTCTTCGAAGAATCTTCGACAAACGGATGGGTACTCTGAACGGGATCAAATTAGAATGAACTTTGCAAATGCTCCGGGGTGAGAATACAGAAAGGAAGGAACTTCACATTTCAAGACATAGGCGTTTAATATTTTAATATAAAGCGAACACGAGAAAATGTTCACGTAATCAGCACGTTGTTGATTGAATCGTACGGCGGAAGTTTCGGAAACAATGGACTAGGTATTCCTGATTTACCTCGTTCGCGAGACAGATTTCAAATAATTAAATGCAGGGTAATCGTACACCGGATTCTAATTATATAATCTCAAAAGACGTTTACGAGAGGACGAAATTAAATTTCGAGGATCGACGTAAACCGTTCTATTTCACGACCTTGTGAACGATTAATTGCCGTAAAATTGATTATAACATTGAAAATTAATATTAAATTCTGGTTTCGCATCAACATAATCTATTCTTCAAGAAGAGAAAAGCATAAACTAGCTGTAATACCGCAAACAAATAGTTTTCAAGATATAAATTGATAAAGTTTTAGCAACAATTTAATTGTATAGTCCTTAATGTGTCCCTACATTTCAGGATGTTTAAATGGTCAGTAAACCTTGAAGGTGCATCGCTCGAAGACAGGTCTGAACCAACCTGACCGCTTGTATTGTGATTTTTGTACACCTTGTACCACCGTTAAGTCGAAAGCAGAAGCTGACGATAGGATAGGTGGTCGAGTCACGGCAGCAATCGCGCAGGATCGTCCCGGTAACGAAGTATTCCAGCGGAATCGTAGAGAACAAAGAAGGGCATAACGTATGCAAGCAGTTAATGAAGTTGTCCGAAGGAGTTAAGGGAACCACTCGATAGTTAAGACCTCCTAAGAGGAGCAACTATTATGTTGAAGTTTGCACATTAATTCGGCCGTTGACCTAAGCTCCCACGAAGTTCCTCTGCCTGGCGCGATATCCCTCAAAGTAACCGTTCGAATTTCCTGCCCGGTGGAAGTTACCGGTGTCACGCCACCGTGTAAAAGGCTTTCATTACGCAAGCACTTTAACCCGAAGTTCTGCCGGATCGGCGGGACAACGGGCGAAGAAAACGCCCTCGCACGGATTTCGGTGACCTGGCGGTTTTCGAAATAATCTTAAGCGGTGACGACGGGCGGGGCAAAGGGGAGAGGGGTGAGAGCTGCCGACTGGATCATTATGTCGAGAAACGGTGCCAGCTGACGTTGAAGGATCGTCCCTGCTGATTGCTCGATTCGAGGGCGAACGCTTTTCCACAGTGAAACTTTGTAATTCTGACGTGTATTGATTGGAAATATTATTTCCGCGGTGCAATGGATGCTGGACCATTCTTTCTCGCGATGTAGTAATATCGTTGGGGCTGGTAGACACGTGTTGCGCAGATTAGGCGATGTGGGACGTGACGATACACACGCGGTTAAGTGTCGGGGCAATTACAGGTGGGGAATCAAATTGGAAAAAAAATTTCGAAATTACTGTTGGTTTTGAATAAATATTATGCAGGAATTTATCGATGCTCAGTAAACTATATTTATGTAGACATATGGTAACAGAAGTGGTGTCGAATACACGGTCTGTTCCGAAAATATCCAAACTTTTTCAGTAAATAGAAAAAAATTGCAAATTTACATGTGTCTACTAAGTTGTTAGTTTGCATATATGCCTGATTATAATTGAAATTTATGTCCTCATAATTTTAATCTCGCCGAGTTAACCTTATTTTTCATTTCTGTTCTTAAAGCTATTCGTGGAAGGAGAAGGATTTGTTTTCCTTTTCTAGAACCGTCAGTTGTCCAAGCATTTGACTTTACAACATTATCCAAGTCTGTACTTCCTTGAACCGAAACTAATAATAATTCGCGAGTTGCGAGTGAATTGTATGGAACTTCATGAGCCATTACGTTGGTTAAAAGTATAGTTACTCGGGTATAGGTTGCTCGGAGAGATTATAAATCGCAAGGTTATTACTCTAATGGAAACGAGTTATGGGAAGGAGATATCCAAGTGCTTGACCCATATTCGAAGCTGGCCGAGTGAAATTTTCTCGATAGGATAGATATACTGTATCAGCCTGATTAAAATAACGATCAATCGTATTTATCCGACGCCGCGATTTATAACAGACTTATTAAAGTTAATTGCTAATTAACTGCGCAATCGTTACCACATTCGAGTACTCGCTGATATTGGGGCTGTTCACATTACATTCCCGTGATAAGATAATCAAGATTAAATCATACCGCGTAAATTGACCCCTCCGCGTTATTCCATAAAATATTTGCTTAACCGTAACATCAGAGGTCGTTATCGACCATTTGAAGCATTAATACTAATGGGATCGTTCATTTCAAGACATTACAATTAAATGGTCTGTCTACCTTTTCACCGTTACAAAATATATTTTCAGATAGAAAATCATGTTATCAAGTTCCGTGCCAACGTCATATGTCACGTCCACAAGCAGAATATCATAATAGGAATGAAAATCCTACTTTCATTAAAGAAGAAGTACAATTGGCAACATACTTTAACACGTTAAGCGCAGAGCTGATTTTGATAACCTTTCTGTTTAGACCACGCGATCCGGCCAACCGAGTAATGCGATAGTTGTTTACAAGTGTTAGAAAGTCTTGCAAGTATAAAAAAAATGCAAAACGATTTGGAAGAAATAGTTCAATCAGAGCTATTCATTTTCCACTACAAACAAAAATATATACAACCAATCATAAGTTGATTCGTACCAACAAGCGGTTACGCAGACCAACAACCAACAGAATACATTCAGCTATCGCTTAGAACACACTCAGTAATCGCACTGAACACGACTTGTACATACTCCCACATATCTGTATTATATTCTATTTAAGTTAGGTACTACGTTCACTCGTTCAAAAATATATCCTTGAACGAGCTCCATTAAGTTATCAAGGAGCAGTGACAATCACGAATTCATAGTCACAACAAGAGAGTTGGAACGACGTATAATCCGTCAATCAGAAGTCAAAACGCAGCTAAACACTTCTCGTGCAGCCTCGCCAGGGTGGACGAGTATTATGACCAAACTGCACACAGCTCTGAATAATGACATCGGGTAATAGCATGATTACAAACATACGTGTCAGTCGTGTTAATGGTAACACACGTGACCCAGGAGGTGTGCTCACATTAGTCTCGGGCGTGAACAGTAGCCGCAAAACGAGGGACAGGCGGCCCAATCGCTTCCTTGTCTATGGGAGTCGAAAGGCGAGAGTTGTTTGCGCCTTCCAAATTCGGAGGGGTTCAGCCACACTCGAAGAGCCATCGAGTTCCACGGGGGTGTTCTCAGCAACGATTGAACCGCGGTGGAATGGTGGTAGACGTGCGAGTGTTCTCAGTCGCAAACGGAATATTTGCACGATGTAACGGCGAGAGCCGGGTAAATATTTAGGATACACGCTACGAACCACAATTTCCTCGGACCCCCGGTCTCGAAGTGAGAATACAACAACGCAATTTCCACCTCACCGTCAACCTTTCCCCCGTCATTGGCGAGAATGCGGCGGGAGGAAGAATCGCCACGGATGTGGTTTAAACTGAAACCAACGAGGCGACGATGTCCGATTAAATTTCAACGATCCTCGACACATCGATGATGATTATTTTATACACGATTCATAATTTCTCGTGCAATGTGAGAATGAGTGAAATTATGAAAAGGAAGATGAAGATTGAGTTGAGATTATGTAATCTCTGGGGATGTTGCGAGACAACTCAGGTAATCTAGGATCACAAGCATCGTCACATCTTGGGCCCGTCAATGTGGTCGACAGAACGTCATAAAGAGGGATTCCTAGACAGCCGTATATCATGTATAAATATCTGCTGTTTTTAAAAACAGTTATTTATTGCACCTTGACGATGATTTCCAGGAAACACAGAAAACAATACACACGCCAAGCCCCACTTCTTCCATTTTATGGTACCACACCCATACAAGATACACCAACCGAGACTCTTCATTCCAACCACCACACAAATACATAGGTACATCCAATTACAAGCTGATCCACACCAACGAGCGAATACATATACAGACAACAGCTATCAAAAAGAATACATTTAACTATTATATAGAACACATCATTACTTACAGTACAAAAGAAAGCACAAATAACATAGAAAATCTTCACATTACACTTCACTGGAGGCTGTCTTGAATTTTTTGTGGTACACCGAGTTATCGGAAGGTTGACGTGAAAAGACTCGATGTATCGCAACACGATTCCCATAAGGAATAAAAGGGGAGGAAACAAAAGACCCAATACATTTCCCGATTAGTGTCCTCTTAATATCGTATCGATGTCCTATCGTCGCGTTAAAAGCAACGTACCTCGTGACCAACGTCGTAACGTTTAATCTGGTTCCAATGGAGGTACACGGAGTACAATTAAATTTCCGGATAATAGTTAACCGACCCGGCAAGCCGGACACAGTTTCTTTCGTCCTCTTCTTTTTCCCCCGGCTAAATGCTACTGACACGGGGGCAATACCGTTGCCTATTGTCGTTACAATAATCGTTATCGCGAGCAATCGTTAAGTTGTCGCGCTATATTACGGTTACCGTCCTCGTCGAATGCTCTCCGTACTTTGTTATCCCCTTGCGAACAGCGTCCAGTCTGACCGCCATTTTGCCCCTAACAACGGCGAATATTTACGAAACCATTTCAAATAAAATTACCGTCGATGGTGAAACATTGAGCCCAGTTCCAGGTACAGTTGCAGAGAAACGATAAAAATCCAGAACTGTCGGTGAAAGGATTTCCCGTTGGAGAATCTGAATCCCCTTAAAGACAAGAGGAACCAGTGTTCCATCTTAGCGCCTCGTTCTTCGCCGATACCCCGATGAAATTTCATTTGCCACGTGGTGTTCACTGTTTTCTCCTGGTTCCTTTTCTTCGTTCCTGTATCCCTTTTCTTCTACCCATCGGGTATCTGTTCTTACGCTCGATCCCTCGCTCTGTAACCTTTTCTCCCATTATCTGTCTTTCTCTCTTTCAGCCTCGAACGAGTTCGTTCCTCTCCTCTTTGGTCCCCACAAAAGGAAGTGAAACATTCTCGCTCACGATCTTTGCGAAATGAAACGATAGTACAGAATTCTGACGTGACATTTTATCGAATGAAGTGCTGTCCTTCGTGGAGTAAATCTGTGCCAACCAATAATATCGAGATGGAGAAAATTCCGTAGATACTAGTATACCTATACCCCCTGCGTGATACAGACGTTCCTGTTACGATTGTCGAAAGCTTTCGACCTCGTTGGCTGAATATCACAACAGAATTAATCGGGCATATATGTCTTTTACTTGTATAGACAGCTGCATAAAACAAAGCTTCTAATGGTAATTAAATTGCGGATGTTTATTCCATTTTCATACATTATTTAACGAAAGACAGAACTGAAGTATCTATTTACTAATGAAATGGCATTAAGAGTTCCATGACTTTTTATTATAGTGTAAATTTTTTAAATACATCCGTTTCATTTCTTTCCATTGACAACAATAAATGGATATGCATTGACCTGTACACATCTTATCTGGATCATTAGTCTGTCACTAATCTATATTTACAAGGCTATAAATGTTACTACGTAGTGGTTAAATGCTTTTTTAAATAATTCAGCGGCATCAGTGTTAATAGGGATGCGTTGAAAGAACGGAAATGGAGTCACGATAATCTTTTAATTCCAGGATTATATTACCTACCCTTCGCGATGTCTGTACACGGCCTAACACCTGGGCGACCAGTTTTTGCAGCTCACGCCGCGTCAATAAAATTGGGGAGCGTACGTGAACACGGGGATAAGCGCGTGACGCATAATACCGGACGTGACGTAATTAAATCGTTCGAATCGCAAATTAATTTCAAGAAAGAACTTCCTCTAATTTGTACCCGGAAGATGGGTTTTCGATAAGGGACAGCGACTTGTTCCAACGGGTGGCGTCTTTTACGATGGAATGTGTACTAAACCGGTTTACACCAGCCGTTTGGTGCTTGCTTGGCGAAAAAAACCGGGGCAGTGGCATCAATTACGTTAATTACCCCTTTGAATTCAACGGCGACGAAGCAGACTTAAACTATTTCGAAAATACTACGCGCTCCTCTTCCGTCGCTTATCTTTCTTTGGTTAAATTAACGAAATCTCATTTGAGGGGCCCGGGATGGTAACTACCCTCGCCGGAAAATACAAATATTGAATTACCAGCGTGACTCGAGGTAATATGTATTATCGTTAGTTTCAAGAACAGCTGACGTCGCGTGCTGTACCGTTGTAACTTTTATGAATACTACGGAACTGACCTGTGTGTCGTACCTAATAAGTAATCTGCGGAATACCGTGCAAATTTAAAGTTTATGGACTGATTTATAAGAATAAACTTTAAGCAGAGAAGTAATTCCTCTATTAAGGATTTTATTAGATTAAAAATAAAACAAAATTCTCATTAACGTTTATTACTCTTTGCATTTTATTGTCTCTTCCATACTTGGGTATGTTGTAAATGTATGAAATTTGCATTTTGTTCATACGTGAATTTGTTAATACTAAATTTTATTGTTCCAAGAGTCTGTAGGAACAGAACAGGATTTTTGACCCATCAACTGATGGTTGAATTGTCTATATTCGATCCGATGTATCAAATCCGCCTGTAGCATGCGATAAAACAAGTTGAATAAATGTTAAAGAGTATTAACACGTTAATGCAAATGAGGATTTCAGTTTCATATTTATCGGAAAATTACTGTTCGATGAAACGAACGATTGGCAAAAAATAGTGACAGCGGGACTGTAACAATTTCGATATTTATAACGAAATGTCACGAAACGGTTATCGCAATTGTAATTAATTTTCACTCCTGTCAGACGACCAATTTCAACTGAAACGAGACTTATTCCGGAAAACGGGATTACTATTTGAATAGAAGAATATTGAAATAAATTAATTACCATGATTGCTGAGTTCGACACTAATTTTAATAATATCGATACATGATAATAAACTACATTGGGATATAAGGACACACTCATAAATTACAGAAAAAAATTTTTAGTTCAATTATTTCTATTATTTATTGGATAAGTGTAAAATCGTGTCAACCGTTTCTAAAAAAAACCTATTTCTAAAAAAAGCATAAAAAATTGAAAATGTTATAACGTTTGGAAGAAAAATGAACCTTTTTCTACAGATGAATTGATTTTATTAAACTTTTAGGTACAGACTCTGGGGAGATTTATAACAGCTTTGTCCGGAATTCATCGGTCGATTACTTTTTATATGCAGCACGCCAATTTCAAAAAGGTGGTTTAGAGAAAAATGCATTTAAACTTTTATCGCTAGCCATTTCAAACTCTGACGCGTCTCACTAATTGGGCAGTAACTTCCTTATTTTTGCGAACTTGCTTCCAAACATTCGGGAGCATGTTTTTTAAATGTTGTAATTTTTATTTGTGCGGAAAAAAAAAGAAAACTCCTTTTTTCGAACTTGTTACACTAGAATTCCCCCACCCCCCTCTTAAATCAACCCACGTGAACGACTCACACGGTTTGTATCCATTTAGCGTCCGATTAATGCATCCTCGTTGACGTACGCGATTATAATGGTAAATTCGTAATCGAACCCGTATGTGCATTATCGCCGGGGAAGTATTCAAATTCCAATAAACGCGACATATGTATGCATCGGTCGTGCGCAAGAACGCGGTCTGTTGATACAGCTGTTAATACGATGATCATCATCCCGCGACCGCTAACGATGCCTGATGGCACACTGATAAAAAATTCTCATTGTCACCCGCGTTTCCGCTTCGTTCGCGACACAAAGCACAGAACGGCGAGGTGGAGGGTAGGTAAAGGAGGAGCGTAACGATGACCGAAAAGGAACGGAGAAACTTTTTCCGTGCTTCCGAGAGTTCCACCCCACCCCGAATCGCTTTGAAAGGTCCTCATAAAATATTCAATCGAAGACAGATATAAAAGAAGGAATATTTAATGACACTCTCGAAATCAGGCGGCCCCTTAAGTAAGACCCTCCGCCGTCGTCTTGCTCGTTCGTACGGGTCTGGAGCAGGGGTATCGGTCGATCGAAGAAGCGAATCGATAAGCTAAACATAATTAATCTCCAGGAAACCCGATTACCATATAAAACTTGCCCAGGAACTAATTCCATTAAGCTTGCGGAGATGCTTAAACGACTAGTGCCGCTGTATACTCTATCTTGAAACGCAGCGCTCGTTAGGGCAGACGATAACGGCTCTGGCTCGGGTTTTCTCGTAGTTCCGCGAGATTTTCGTCGACTAACCCGTGAATGATCGATCTCACGATCCGTCCGCGATAAGGGATTGCAAGATTTTCGGTGGTGTCTCAGGCTTTTCATAAAGGGATCCCAGGGTCCATTCAAACCAGTCGATAAATCTTCATCGTGTCCGGACGGCAAGTTGGAGTTCTCAGGAGGCAAATGAAATTAGGGGGTTGACTTACGAGTTCTAGCCGAGGCTACTACTCGCCAGGGAGATTCTCCTCGCCTTAGCTGGACCAAGGGGGTTCGTACGTCACCGATAAGCGGCCTCGTACATTCGCATATACACACACACACGGATACGTGGGGAATCGTTTGTTTCACTTTGCACGCGTTTCGTCCGGGCCCAATGGAAGCGCCGACCAAGATAATGGCAGGGCGAACTCGCCCCCGCGAACGAGCGCAAAGCTTCTCTCCACCGCTCGTAATGGAGGGAAGCGAGAGACGGTTAGGGCGAGAGGAAGAAATGGTGGAAAAAAGCTGAGAACGGCGGAGAGAGGGCCACGGAAACGGCAGGCTGGCAGGCCATAAAGTGAAAATCTTGGTGGTACACACCGTGACTAGTACAAATTTCATCTTCGCGACGGGAATACCGGAGCCCAGGCTCCACGGAAATCAATATCCGCGACCCGTCGTTGAAAAATCTGATGGACCCCTTTTGGCCTCCTTCGGTACACGCGTTGGAATGCCACGTACCGCCACCGGGTGTTGCTCGGTGAACCCAATTAAACATCGTGAAAGACCGCCGTTTGCTTCGCCTTCGGAAACCTTCATCTTGGAATCTTCTCTCTTTTTCCTTTCCTCCTTCTTCACCTTTCTTCTCGCACCAGTGCTCCCTCTCCGACTGTATTTCAAGTGATTTTATGGCCAGGTGAAAAAGGGATACCACCGATCGATACTAATTACTTCGAGGTTCAAGCGAATGATTTCGAAAAGATGGTTCGAACTTCTGATGCCGTACGAAGATAGCATAACTACCATCCATAAGTATCTGAACACTTATACAGGGTGTCTTGAAGGAAAGATCTATGACTTTAGGGGCTTATAGTACTCACCGAGTGGAGTAAAAAATATCTAATCAGTATAGGACCCAAAGTAAATCCTTTTTTCTAAATTGACAATAACTTCACATACCTACCATCCTAATAACCCTGCTGTAGAATTTGATCGATTTTTTGACGACATAGGCGTTTGGTTAGAGTTACATAGTTTGAGTTTCCCAGTGTAAGCAATTGCGAACTCGAGTTGCAAAAAAGAACTATCAAAAGAAGAACCTGGGTACTGTTGTAAAATTGATCAAAGAAAGCCATTCAACACGGCAAGTCACAACAAACACGATACTCCCATATTTCTTGAAACATATTCCCATTCAAATATTGATAATACTCTGTAGTCTGGATACTTATGGACAGTAGAGTATGTACACTCCTGCTCATTAGTATTATAACACTTATCGAGTATGCAGTACACGTTACGAGGGATAGGCAACAAGCATGGCCTAAAATATACAATTTTTACGAATCATCACATTTTCTTTATATAAACCAGGTATCCAGTAGGATCGGTTCATGTGTGTTTCATTTACAGCTCGCACAGAAAGAAATTCGACGACGGAAGAATCCCTTGGATGTCTCCGGGTCGAGACAAGAGAGAAAGGGCCGTAATCCTATTCGTGGGTCGACTGAAGAATTTTTGTCGCACTACAAAGAGGAACGGGCTACTTGAAATGATAACGTAAGAAGCTTCGTCTTCAACGGACAACAAGGTGGATGAAAGAGGGAATAATTTGCTTTCGCTTTTTACCGGCGCGCCTCGCGCGGCACGGCGTCCCGGATGAGACGAATTTCAGAAATGTTCTCACGAGCCCGTCTACCCGCGGTAATACATTTAAATATCCTTTCTAGAAAAGGATCCTACGTGAACCGACTGCGGTTTGAATTTTCAGCGAGATTAAGTGTATTACCATTTCCCCCGTCCAAGGCGGAACAAATGACTGGCGTTAAGCCGATAAAAATTCATTGCCGGGGCGCGTCTTAAAGTCCGCCTTTAGCAACGAAATTGGCACCGCCGGACGCGTGGGATGTTTGCTAATCCGCCAAACTTGCTCCCGCCGCGGAATGTTAAAAGCTAAGAGAATTCGCCGGTAAAACGGGAGAACACCGGAGGGGAGAAATAGAAACGACGATAACCTACGTGCTACTATAAACATCGTCGCCGCTGAACAAAGCGCGAAATAATTGTTCGTTCTTTCAGGAAAGTTTGAAGACCATTAATGTTGGCGAAGATAGTCGAGAACTGCATATAGTCGATCGGCACATCGTAAAATGGAATTATTGAACATCAGATGCTATCGTTTCCTGTGGGCAGAACAGTTATACAGGGTGATACGAAAAGGGTGTAAGATTTTAGGGGCTTATGGTATTGAGAGGAGTATAAAGTATCCCATCAACATAGGTCCTGAAGAAGAGAAATACAAATGTTTGTTTCTACATTTATTACAGCTATTCCATATGTCTTCAATTTCAATAAACAAACTCACATTTACAGTAACACACAACTTTCAATTAGAGAACGCATCCTCCAGGACATGCGAAACATTTATAACACACACGAGATATATTTCGTCGTCACTATTAAAATTCAAATATGTTACAGTACTTTTCCAAAAATTATCCTCATCGACCGAAAACAGATCATCTCTTCCAACTAGCTACACGGTATTAATACGCTAACGAACTACGGTATATAATGAAAAAACAAACAACGGACCATCGATATGCCACAACGATTCGACTCTCCGTGTAATTATCAAAATGATCCAATGCTCCACAAATTGGTAAACCGAGACGAAAGACGCTTCATGCAACCTGCGTATCGCTATCCAGTTATTTATACATTCTTTTCCCTCGTTAACACGTTGCCTGTACCCTAATCATCTCGTCCCAAGAAACACTTCTTTGATCGATGCCGAATTGTTCCCCTACAAAAAAATGCGGTCAATTCTCTGTTCGCCACGAGGCGTCAGTTCGACAAATTGGTGGCCAACAAACGATTGCGGCGGCATCGTCAAGATTTCAGGTGCTGGTCACCCTGAAACATTCAATTACCCTTTAGACGGGTTGCGTCACTTCCTGCTATCGAAAACGCGACACGAACGGTCGCGCGGCCTTTCTCGATCTTTTCCTCTCTCTGGTCTCCCTGCAAGGCGACCGAAGCAAAACGTGATCCATAATTTCCGAGCGATACAAATCATCTTGTCAATCACCGCGCGAGAACCGGCCCTGCGCGCAGGAGCATAGTCAGGTGTGGCCGCGCGTAAGCGAGGACAAGGGAGAGCGGACGACCTTCGCGTAGCAGAAACAGGAATACCGAACGGTGCACGGCATTGATTCGTATTTAATTAACAAGGAGATATCGTGGCCCCGGGAATACGCCGCGGCGAAGATAAAATCGCACAAATCTTAATACTGGACTAGCTGCGGGCAACCTTAGGGGGGAAGGAGTGGCAAAAACAGAAGAGGCAATTTCCAGAAGGCGGAGAGGGTGTGTCCTTCCGACGGACCTTTTTATTCTCATTTTCCTCGTGGTTACCGTCCTTGCCGTTGGAAATTAAGAAATATCTCCCCGTATCGCCTCGCCGGGGCTTCATTGTGGCCGCTCTCTGCATTAGGCTGCTCGCCTCGTAATCACGAGGAAAGCGCCAGTTCACCGTACGCGTTGAACAGGCCACCAGGGGCCTCTGAATTAAAAAAGTGGCCGAACAACAAAGTTTCCAGTCGACTCGGCGAGGGAAAAAATAGGGTCGAAATAGGGCGACGCGTTGGGTGTCGGTAGTGAGGAGTTTGGTCTCAATTTCGAAGGGATTCGAACTTTTTCAATACCGTGAAAATTCGAGTCACTTCGAATATGATTGGATACTTAAAACTCTTGAAAATCTTAAGTCTTGAATTTTGAGATAAATATCGGGGAAAGATACTGAATACTCACCGAGCTTTCAAGACTTTGAAAATATCAAGACTTTCAAGAGTACCGAGTCTTCCAAGACTTTCAAGAGAAATCGAATCATCGAAGACTCAAGATTCAAGACCTATCAAGACATTCGGAAGTTTTCAGTATCGAATCGTGTTGGAAGTGTTTCGAATTTTACTCGCCACATATACACATATTCCAATCGATTCGAATTGCTTTAAAATCCATCACCAGGTATCAGTGAATTTCGCGCTGAGAAAACGGAAAGAATGATATCTCTGATTACGGGTGTACGGTAGTTCGAGATATTTCCTTAGGAGTGTACAGCGGGCGTGAAACAGTTAAGTCGGGCTTTAATTAAATTCTGTTGTACCGAGCGAAGATTTCGGATTCGCGCTCGTTCCGGGACGATAATTTATTTCACGGCACGGTACAATACCGTGCCGCCAAAGATTCCGCGCGAAGAAAGTTACGTTTCGGTGGAAATGAATTGAGCTGATGCACAGCGCCGGAAGTCGAAAAGCGAGCTGCGCCGCTCTACGCGCCTAGGCCAGGACTCGGCAACGACGGGAGAAATTCCGTAACAAGAAACTTTTCGTGGATAAATAAGATGTACGCGTTGCATGAAAATTCGACGCTGGCGGACGAATAGATTTGATTCGCGGCCGGCTGTCTCGAGAATGGCTGTGCGTCTGTACAAGAAACAAAGTCAATGTCCCTAATCACATCCCGATTTCTGTTTAGCACGTACATTTTTTATTTAATGTAAAAAGTTAAATAATGAATTAGTTATACAAACAATTACTTAAATTAGTTCGGTATTTCTATACAAGATGCTACAGCCCGCTGTTAAATAGATCATATATAAACCACTATAGTCATTGCTAAATATCATTGTTTGATAAATTGTATTTAAGCAGTTAATAACGGGAAAAAAGAGATTATTTATAATAATTTAAAACGTATGGAAGCATTGACACCTTTTGTATTGCGGTGCAACATCTTTCAAAATATAACCATTATTGCAGATACCTACAAGTACGATTTTATTTAAAAAAAAAATAAGCTTTATACCTACTATTTATTAATTTAATTAAATACATATCTATACAAACTAAATGACATACGGAATTTTTAACGTATATATATTCTTTTCAACTATCTCTCATAGCATACATGTATGTAACGTGATTGTATACCAGAATAGCACCGAAAAGGAACGAAGTAACCCGATTTACCTCCTTACCGCGAATCTTACTACCTGGCTCAATTAATGCTCCGTCTATACATATATGTCTATGAATAGTTGTACCGTAGACGGTAACGATACAGTCAGGCATTAAATTCACCGGGGCAATCAATGGAAAAGTTTTTTGCGAGCTTTGAGCAGCCAGGCTGTTCAGTTCCAAAGTCGCATTCGGCAATTCCCAAATTTTCGATACCGATGTAAAGAGGAATCCGGCTTAAACCGAGAATGTTCTGCACATACACTGGCGGGAGTCGGGATTAGGTATCATTTTCCTACTTCCACGATACCCTTTGTCGACTGCCAGACGCAAAACTCTGTTTATAGCTCCGCCGAGTTTACTATTGTCTGTTCGGGCGCAACTGATGGATTTACGACGGATGCATACTAATGAATGTGACCCGATAACTTTATGTTTTGCTATTGTCTGTCCAAGTGAAGTCGATGGTTGTTGGAACTAGACAGAGCGAATAGAGCTAACTTGTTTTGCCATACCTAGGGGATTAAGCTGCTGTGCAGTGGCAGCTGATGGTCCTAGGAATCCCGTCAAAACAACGTTTTGGAATACAGAGAGGAGAATAATGAATAGAAAAAGACCAAAGAGTTTATTTATCTATTCATTAAAGGTGGGTGAATTCAGCTGGCGATTAATCCTTGAAAAATCGATGGATCGTTATCGACTCGACGAGATTGTTCCTATCACACAAATACAAGAAATCCGTCCGAAACTCGAATTTGCAACAGAGTTTACCATGCCAGTATATGGAGTACAATTGCTCCATTGTCAGACCACCCGAAAACAAGGGAGCGGAACATTGTCAATTATTTCGTCCAATTCATCGGATTCATTCGTTTAATGTAATTCGACGAAATCCATTTATTTCGTTCATTTTGCTTGTCCCCCGTTTCACTTAATTTTACCCATTGCATTAATTTCCAGGACAGCGCTCCTCTATCATTTCATTTCATCAATGCCGCTTGCCTGGACTATTTTTTCCGTGCAGCAATCTCTCTCGCTGTACGATCATTTTTGTTTGTCTACTTATGAAAAACTGAAGTACGCACTGGAAATTTGAAAACGAGCTCGGCCGCAATACGAGACTCAACAACCGCACGAAGTTTCGCGGTACCGAACTTTTCGGTTAACGAATATTTCGTACGCGTGGAAGACGTTGGATGATAATTCAAGGATACTAGAGGAACAACCGTGGATACGGTTCGTGGCACTCTGCTTGCAAAAAAAAAAAAAGAAATTAAAAACACACTTCCGTGTACCAGACTCAGCGGTGTCTCGCCTGCCCTCGGTCCATTTACAGAATTACAGATGGAATCAGGCGTGATTCCTTTGACATCGTTCGAAACCCTCTCGTCCAGGACGACATCGTAGTAATTTCTCGTCACGGCTGCCTTTATCGTCATCGATTTTCCGTGTGGCCCGTCGGACGGTTAAATCGAGCGGCGCGAGAACAGCGCATAATTCCAGCCAGGTGGAAATTATTAATCGCAAAAACGAAGCGGAGAATCGAACGCCGGGAAATACCAATCGGCTATCACCTGACTCGCAATTTTTTTATCCGTTCTTCTCGCTATCCGACGGAATCGCAGATAATGGACGCGCGATTTCAATCAGCTTCCCGATATGACGGCTTAACGGGGTCAAGCAACGTGAAGAGGAGAGGCGTAATCAAAGATCGCGTTGGAAATTCGAAACGAAAAAATAAACGCTCTTAACATCTAGATCGAGCGCGTAAGGAACTAGTTTGCGAGTGGTCTGCTTTTCCTGTGAAATGCGTAAAGACAGCGATTACGACAATCGATTAATTCCATCGTGGGGGCTGAACGCTGCTAGAAATTACCGATCGCTACCATCAGGGGGCTGCGATTTCGCGGCGATCTGGTGATTTATACCGCGAGCGGAGCCCGTCTAATACCGCTCATTAGCTCATCACGAAGCGATACGCACCGGCCCGAACCACCTCCGATGATTGCCAAGTTCCGTGTTTTATTTCGTTTATTTCGCAAGAACGATTTCTTTCCTCGGTATACGGACGCGGTGTACTTTACCACCGTGCACCGGTCAATTTATCGATGTGTTTTTGCTGGAAACACACGGCTTGCGCGCCCCGATGTGTCAACATTTAAGGATAGAAACGTCGGGAGGTACGTACGTAAAAATATTCTTGCCGTCGTCTGGGGAACAGGCGCTAATTACACACGACAGGAGATCTGCCTCGTCATTTGCCATTAACGTTGCAAGAAAATATATGAATCGAGGCAATTACTTTTGCGATAGATGAATCCGTCGCCGAAAACAAGACGAAAGTGTGGAAATAAAGTTTCGTGAATGACGACTGGACCACTTCAATTACGTTAAGTGATCTTCTGTGGGTTTTTGTGTGCTGCTTGCATTCTGTTTAGGGACATCCTGTATGTTTCTTTTACTACAGAATTTTTTCACATCGTCGAAGTGAGAACTGGAATATAGTTACTTGCAAAATTGAATGCACGTTAATATAGAGGGTGTCGTGTAAGTGGTGGTACAATTGCGTTGGAGGTGATTCTACGTGAAAAAATAGAGTTGGTTTTCAAGAAAATGGAATTTGAAGATTCATCTGAATCGTGTGTATTCGTGCTGGAAATATGTAGCAACGGAATTCAACGAACATTCGCGTTAGGAAAGTCCTATTCAATTGCACGCGTATCCAAAAAAAGTCGGAGCATTCCGATAATATAATCAAGGTTCTACCTTACTCTGTGTCAACAAACAATCGAGACAATCATCCATTAAATTCTTCCGGTTACGAGTGCACGTTCGATTTCGCGAGTAACCGGTAACATCAACAACCCTCGACCGTACAAATTTTCAATCTAAGCACCTTCAAAGAAAGAATCAATTTACCAAACGGAAATCACTCCGGAGGGGAAGGAGGGGGCAAGGGTATCTTCAAGTCTAAGCACGGAAATGTCGTCACGTTCGAGGTGCCCAGATACTTATCGTCAGTCGTTGCCCGCACCCACAGCAAACCGACCACAGGTCCGTGCCGCTTTAATCTCCCATAAAAGCACGTCGAACGCACCGCTACACTTTGTACAACATCGTGCTAATACCTCAGACAACATCCACCGTGACGCATCGTGCCGGGAAGCACCTCGACCCTGCCCGGTTATATCCTGCGTAACCAGATCGCGACAAAGAAAAGAGTGTGCAGGTGTGTATGGGTATGTATGTGTACCTGGTCGATCGGAGAAGAGTCGACCGCGCTGAGCTAAACAAGGAGGATCAGGTGAGGGAGCAGGAACAGCTTAGACAAGAAGTACACACTACGCCGCCTCGAGGTAAGCAGGTGCGCAACATCCTCTCGCCTCCGCTGGAGAACAACCTCTTCTGTTCCTTGCACTCTTCCGATCCCCTTCCAACGCGTTACACCTCCCATAAACCTCTCCTTCTCCCGCAGCTTTTCCTCTAGAAGAGGGGGGCCTTCTTTCTCTCACCATGGTCGCTTCTGCGTATGGTTCCGCCATTATCGGCACCAGGGTCCTCGCACATGTGTTTACGCAACCTGGTGTGCAGAATCGATCGCAATCAGTGGACGCACGGGCGTAGGGAAGAAATGTAAATTGCGGTCTCCTTAATGCGTACCTTAGGACTCACGGTGATTCCGATGGACAGGTAATGTCGGGTCTCTAGCGTTATTATCCTTAAGAGGAGTACGCACTGTCGCCACGACGAAACACTCGCAGACACGTGGCGAGATCGTCCGGGGTCATCGGTAATGATATCGCGATTATACCCATAAATATAATGGTTCTTCGTGGCGAAATGGTTCGAACCAGTGGGTGGACTTTAAGGTCTCCTCCGTAACAAAGGGCCGAACGCGTTTATTAGACGCGACGTAATTTCATGGGAACTCGCCGCGAGTTATGCGTTGCAAAGTAGACTAATTACCAAGGGCTGGGTTGTAGCAATGTGTAAATATTAATGTCCAGGCTGTTACACTTCTGAGCGTTTATGGACGAAATTGATTTACGCGATAGCCCAGGTGTCCTGTAATTATTTGCTGTTTAATAGAGGGTCGCCACGGTTAACCGAAAACAGATTCTCTCTTGTTAAAAGCATCGGAAGCTGAACACCGACCGTGGGGGAATTATTGTTCGGATCGAAGGGGGTAAACTTTTCTGTCAAAAATCATCCTATACACTCCGTGAACGCGTATCTAAAAATTCCGTATCCGACGATCGATCGGATCATCTCCCCGAAACTGGTCGTACAGGTGTTCGTTAATGACCTTGCTGTTACCAGGAAAGATACCTTTCTTTTTCAAGGCCAATGGTCCCAAGGAAACGCCTCCGAGGAGACCATAAGCACACAGCTCGACTATCCTACGGTCCGTCCGGACGTATTAGTGTCATTTTCGAGATCCTTTAACGACCGTCCGAACGGAATCTCCTGCGGCGGAGTGACCAACGATCTAGTAAACAATGGCTATAAAACTAGAGGAACGTATTATAGGTTTTTTTAGCCTGCCGAGGGATTCACCGGATCACCCAATCAGCAGCGATGTTAACTGAACGTAACGTCAGAAAAGTGGTATGTCATCGGATGTTAAAAAATCTTTAGCTACAGGAACTCCGGGGTCGAATTATACGAAGCACGTGTAATTGCCAAGATACTTACTAATTGCCTCCTCGACCTCGAGGATTAAGAACGATTGAATTTACGATAGGAGTACGAAGCGGGACGGATCGGTGGAACAGTCCGCCGATTCGAGATCGTTAACGACTCCTTAACGCATGTTCATCGCGCGGATACGAGCCGATGAAACGTTGTAGAAGCGTATCCACTTCCCGGACTGCGGCGAATGGCGAAGGTAAAGCGAACACGCGGAATTAAAGTTATTCGCAGTTTCGTGAACAACCCATAGACGCGTTTATAAAAAGAGATCGCGAAGGAGAAACCGGATGGGCCGTGTGCTGTAGTCCGAGCTAGCCACTATTCATTGAATTTACGTCCGCCCGTAAAGATATCGGAATTTATTATTCGTAAAATCAGAAGTTCCGCCCGTTCCTCGTGTCCAATATTCGTGCTGTCCTAATTTATTTCCGCGTGATTTCGCCGGCTACATTAATTCTCCCGCGCGCGCCGTTCGCCACCTCCGTCCGTCCCTCCTTATTCTGTTTCCTCACGGCTTACCGAATTCTCCGGATAAATTCCTTAATCAAAGGAAGGTTGTTCGTTCGCGCGTAATTCGCAACCGTGAAACTTAATCGCGGTGGTCCTTTGTGGGGCGACAGAAAGACAGGAGCTGCCTGTAAACGGTAATCAACGAGAAATAATTAATCGATAACAATGGAAATTCATTGTTTGAATCGATGTCCAGAAGGGTTTTACGATATCTGGTGTTGAACGGACTTTATTGGATTGATTTTAAACGAGGTGTCGTTGACACTGAATCTCATCCACTTGTACGACATATTTTAAATACTTAATCAGTGTTGAAATCAGAATTAATAATCGTAATTTATATTAATGGAAATTTTAGATTAAAATGCGAATAGAGAAATATACAGAATGCACTTGAAAATCATAAAATTCGGTTTAAAATTAGCAAATTTCATAGAGTAAACACCTGGGCCACTCTGTGTGCCATCGCTGTTTGACAAGTTCATAGCAGCTCGAGAGTTTCGAGTCTGGAACCTCCTCCTGTCTTCCAGACTGTTTAGAGTTTGAAATGTCATCAGACTGTTTGGAGTTTGATACGTCATCAGACTGTTTGAAAACAACCATCAGTTCAAACGTCTCACTGTAATCAAACTACTTCAACTGTTTAGAACTCTCGTCGGATGTTTGAAATAGTCTATTCACGAACAGCCCACTATTTACACGTATTTGCTGGGCGGATACTTTCGTGAGTAACTCTAAAACCTACATTTTACTATGCGCATCGAGCACAGACACACAATTCTACCATGAATATTACAAGGCATAAACACTAACAAGTACTGCGCCGAACTACATGAAGGTAAACAACGAGCCTTTCCCTCGTACAGGAGCCAAGACGAAGGAAAGAAATTGACCCTCAGAACAGTTAGGCTTGTAGCCCGTGGAACGCCGGACTTTTCCCCGTTCGTGTAGACGCGCCATAAAGATACGCCGCCTACGCAAATATGTGTTCACGTTTCTGTGAGAATCGTGCCCCCGTTTCCGCGTAAACCGTAGAACGGTGGACGGCCGAACGAGGCACGGGGAAGCTCGTAAAGAGCTCATCTCCGCGCGCACGAAAGCAAAATCGTCAATTTGTCTCGATTACGGCGTTAATCAGAACGCTTTTATTCAGATATGTCGAGCGGGCCGATAAACAGGCGAGGACGAGTGTCACAAAGAGCCACCAGGTGAAATTGCAATTTTCCGTACCCGTTGCGATTCCTTTATCGTGTTTTCCCCACCTCTCCGTTTCCCTTGCGTGCTCGTCGTATTTTGTTTTTCTTCATATTTTCGTCCCTTTCCCCAACAATAGCTGCCGCTAAAAATACACTGCGAGAGACGTCGTGACGGGGACGCGTACAGGTGGACGAAAATATTTTAAATGTAAATCTCCCCCTGCTATCCAACCGAGTGGAAGTTGCACGGAGAAAATTGGAACGACAAAGCTTTATAGACGTGGTCAATATAAAGAGGATTTCAAGATCACAGTCGGCGGGGTTCCCATGTGAGTTCAAAAATGTATGGGACTCGATAAGCGGTGGACGAGTTCCTACGAGTTTCTCAAGTTTCCTACCTCCCCCCTTTGCTGTCGTTATACTCGCGAAACATGCTTCACGTAAGATCACCGGCACGAGAGGAAAACTTTCGGTCGGGAAAAATTTTCTCCCGCGCGCAACACGGTAGTATCTCGTCCTCTCCTCTATTCCACCGTTCGTCAGACTGCAATTTTTATCGTTCCCGTGGCTCGATACGTATCTTCCCCCTTTCCCCCGTGTACCCACACGCTCGACCTATCCGCAATTTGCATTCCAATGTCTCTAGCATCGACACTTTCGGATTGCCGTCTAACGTTTTCCCATTTTTTCGCGTATCAAGTCCGCGTTGACACTCGCGCCGGATGCATGCGATACAAACGCGTCATTATCGAGGTTGCCGGGAGGAACGATGCAGGGTTTGATAATGTCAGGGTGCGTAGTTTGTCAGGACAGGTTTGTTTTCTGTCACTGGCCAACGCTGATACCATCTGCTTTGCATTTTCGATCCTTACATCGAGAGGCGTTGGCGTGAAACTTTGCAGCGAAAGTAAATCTGCGAGAGAACGTCATTAATTGAAGATACCCCAAAAAAACATAGACTATGTAGTCTGACTATTATATTTGGTCTGGTTAGAATTGGCAACGTGATTATAGGGAACAGTGAATATAATTCTACGATCGGTTCATTAACCAATGACCCAATTCTGACTGACTTTCTCTATCTACCGTGCTGACAGAACAGAAACAAGATCCACCCAATATCATGCCAAACGCGATAATCTAGTGATAATATTATAACAGATCCCGTGGTAGCGTCAATACATTGTAATCTAAACCATCATGCGAAACCCGATATCAACCGCAAACAAGCGTATTTCGATCCAGCAGTATTTAAACGTGAACGTTAAAAACTTTATGACCACAGCGATTTTGTAAGTTGATTTGTAGCTGTGACTGAAGAACAAACAAAAGAATTGCAAGCGAGGCGATGCTTGCGTCATTATTGTCCAAGAATTCGTTTCAGCGAATTGACTTCGGTGGATGTAGCGAGATATCTCGAAATGGAGAGATTACAATTCCTTTTTTTATTCTGTTTATCATCGAACGACGAGAACAAATTAAATTATTTCAACGAACCCGAAGGGGCGGAGGGGCAGGGGGATCGATAATAGGGTGGGTAACTTTCGAACAATTTCATTCGTGGACAGCGTTGAAAAAAATAGACGTTACATTTCGTAACGATCCAATGATTCTACGTGGGGCGCGGACCTGGTGTCATTTGATGGACAGTGTGTCCATAAAACAACGCACGTTGGCTCTGCCGTGAGCCCTTTGCAAACAAGCTGATTGTCAACAAATACGAACGTTACACCATATTTCGCATAACGAGTTGACGAGAACGAAAATCCCGGGCAGGCGGTACGTTCCGTACCTCTTTTTTCTATTATTTTTTTATTTTTGTTTTTAATATCCTCCGTAACTCCGCGTCCCGTCCGGGTATAATTTCACGCGCGGAAACAACGCTCGCGATGCTCCCTTGCAATTAGTTTCTGCTCGAACGGTGAACAAAGAAACGCCCGGGGCACCGTCGAAAAAAAAACTGAGCGGGGATTTTTATTTCGAGCCGTTGTAGTATAACCAATTTCGGTGAAATTATTACGTAACTCTTTTCGCGATTATTTCTCGCTCGGTTGCGTTCCGACAAGCGAATCAACCCAGGCCCGACGAGAACGTAACGTTTCCGTGTATCAAATTAACGGCGTGTTATTTGATATACATAAATTGTTATGACACCAGAAACAAAAACTGGACGTGAGTAGGTACTCTTGAGCTGATTGGTTTTAGTCAAATGACGTTCATTGTGACTATCGTATATTTACAGAAGTGGAATGCTCAAGAAGGTAAGCAAGGGACCCACCGTTCTGATCCAATTAATTGATCGATCGAACTCAAGAAAAACCCACCTCGAGAGCTCTGCACCGCTACTTTAACGTGAGTCTACTGTATATGTCATGGGGCTACATTCGGAAAGGACTCAACTCACACCGTGAAACCTCCGTTAACCGTGTATACATCGAAACAACCAAGCCCGTCGCCACCTCGAATACATAATTCCGTCTCTGTGTAACGCCCACTTTTTCCCGCGTATAACGCAGTCGAATTCTCGGAAAGGGATTCGATGATGACACCGACGACGTTATCGAGCGCGCAGCCTCTATTTAAATGTTACACTGGTTCCGCTCGTCGCGTCCTCGACGTGAACCGATGTCGTGAGCCGGGCCGCTGCGACACCGAGCACGGAATATCTGATTGTTAATAAGATCACCGTAATGCACTTTCGAGTGTGCAATGTTGTTGCGCTGGGCGCGTCGCTGCCAGGAAGACAAATTAGAGGCGAAAGAGCTCGGGCTCTCGGGGCGAGCGGCACGCGGCGGGGAGGGGCCTTGTGGCTGATTCGTTGTCGTTCCTCGTGTCCCACCTTGCCATCGGTGGTTCGCATTCGAGCAAATACTATTATACAAGGATATCGTGTTCCTCATGCATATCGCAGCGTGCGCGGGACCGGTGCAAAGTTCCGGGGGAATATCCAATGCAGTTCGTATCGAATAACGGTTCGAATTGTCGGGTGTACAAACGCGTGCCGGCGAGTGATATTCAACGGTGAACACGGAAACAGAGGCGACGAACGCACCACTGGAAATAAAAATTCCTGTCGTTACCCCTCGCCGTACCACTACGGCAAACTAATTCGTTCGTTAGCCTTTTAACGCCCAGTGTTGCACCGGTGCAACACTCATTTTAGAAGTGCGTCAAATTATGTTGCTGATTAACACGTTGAGCGCCACGTCAACCATCGGTGGCTGACACTGGACTTTCCGTTTAGGCCCCGTCAGCCACCGGTTGCTGACAGCGTACAACATGATATAGAACTAAAAAATTTACACTGTTTTAAAGAATTACAGAAAATTTATTTAAAATTTACTTAATTTTGACTCATTACAGGATTAATGGATTTCGTTAAAACACGGTAAACATAATAACGGTTCTCCTTTACAGGTATTACAAAATGTGACAACTCGCTTAGTCATTTTCCTGGCCATTACTCTACCATATTTTGTTACATTTTTATCTAGCGGGCCGAACGGTAAAGAAAACAAAACAGACTTGGCGCGTAACGTGTTGAATGAATGCCTATAGGCATCTCATTCTAAAAGTAAACTTCAACTGCGATAAGAAACATTGGCTCTGTAATACCAGCGCTTTTAGCGGGGCGCGTGGCCTGGCGGGGACTTCCTTAAAAATCGGTGTGGCGCTCAACGTGTTAATATCTAACATTTGTCAAGAAGGATCTATAGTTTTAGTAGTGTGAAGTACTGGATCTCCACGATTTCAGTTAAAAAATTCACGCATTCCGTCGAAAAAATACAAAATGAAATTTTTGAAATTGATCTGTTGAATATTGTGAACAGAGTGGACCACGAAACGTGATCAGGACTAAATTTTTTGTTCATGTCATACTAATCAACAAATTTTCGTTCGAACAGCTAGCAGTAGAATAATCTAAGCTGATCACGTTTCGTGAATCACCCTGTATATATCAGCTTTATAATTCCGATATAATTATTTATAGCTCTAAGCGTTAAAAAGTTAACAAAAGACAGAAGAACCACTTGTAAAGTGAGAACGTGCCCGCGTTATTGAATTAATATCGATGCTGTTTGTTCAAGAAAACGACTCGTGCAGCAGTTATTAATAATCGTCAGTGGTCGGTCTATCCGGCGAAGTCGTTAAAGGTAAACGGAACGACGTCGTTGAAAAGATAAACGAAATAACGACGCCCGGGTACTCGTGGCGCGCGTGACACCTGAAGAATACATTGCTGGTCGGCGACGCGAATCGCGATTAGCAGTTTTCTTCGCGGAATCGAACGCCAGGCAGTGTTTCGCCTTGCTTGTAGATCCCTCAATCTCAAGTAACTCCTCGTAATTGCTTATCCTCGCTGGTCGATCGACGAAACGCTTATCACCTTAACGAACCTTCCTAGACGGAAGTTGTAGCCTATGCCACCCGTGGTGAACAGCAATGAACTCGACGCAAACATTATCGTAGCGCGTCGTCACGTTTAATCGGGAACGTGACAACGTGAAAACACGAGTTTAATATTTCCGTCAAGGGATGCCGGACTGCAATGTGAAATTCCCGATGTCGATTTAGCAGGAGTAACGAGGGTGGCGGTTGATTCGCAAACATACCACTTTCAGAAATGTTTGGTCTCTAAACATCTGACGGGGGTAGGAGTAACGAGGGTGGCGGTTGATTCGCAAACAGACCACCTTCAGAAATGTTTGGTCTCTAAATATCTGACGGGGCACTTTAAAACCTCGAAAAGTCTGATTTTTTTTAGACTCCACAGGTTTGTAGGGGACCTCAATAGAAGCATTGGAAAAAACACAAATCTGTAACAATTTTATTTCGTAGTTTCATAGAGCATAAAAATCCTTTAAATTTGTACTGCAATAATTTTTTGATATCTACTATAGTTCTCAAGGTATACATGAAAATAGGAAAAGACACATTAACTTGCAAAGGGTTGTTCCACCCTGCAGAACCGAAAAATTACTCGATACTTCTATTGAGGTTTCCTACAAAGCTTCGAAGTTTTAAAAAAATAGGAATTTTAGAGGTATTGAATTTCCCTTGTGCGGTTCGAGAGTTTAGAGTTTGCAACGTCATCGGATAGTTCGGAGTTTTATACGTCATCCGACTGTTTGGGACGATCTTCAGTTCGAACGCCACGCCGTGATTGGACGTAATCCGAACTGTTGATTCTTGCAACAGATGCTTAAACACGTCTGAACGGTTTGCGTACCCACCACTAAACGAGGGTGAATCGATCTCTGCACGGTGGTCCGACGCGGGTAGCACTCGTACATACACGAGAACCGAACCACAACGGAGATCGGACTTCTCTTTCGCCTATGTTTCCTTTAATGACGCTGCCAAGGTCATTAATATGCCGAGGCAGTAAGTAGAAACGGTGGAAAGAGGCGTGTGGCGTAATAAGACGTTAGCCTACGGAACTGTAATGATCGCGTGAACAACGAAACACACCGGAGCTCGCATTAGTGGTAACCCTCGGTAAATATAGGGTGTTTTGTAATTCCACGGATCAGACGGAGTCGAGCCTTCCATTCAATACACTTGTACTGCACGGGGATCCGTTTTTCAATTAAACTTCACACACAGGGGACGCTTAATTGATATGGTTGTCAAGAAAATGGGTATAGTCGATGGTTAGATTGTGTATCGATACCTCCTGGATCACTTACACATCGGGACAAGCAATAAGCATTGAATAAAGCAGATAACCCTAGTCAACTCACATAAGTTCTTGAAAGGTGTCAATAATCCTTACAGGGCTTCTTGGTAGTTCCCTAAAGAGGTCAGTATTCCCCTTTGAGGCCACGGGGAGGAGCTAAATGCGTTCTTGTTAACCATCAAGACAGCCTCAGCATGTCGTTAGTATCCCTTGTGGAGACTCGAAGTGGTCTACGGTGGTCACTAATGAACCTCGGTGGCCCTTGCACAACCGGGGAACCATTACTTTCATCTATTTATAATAGTTTTTTTGAGTTCACGTCTAGGTAACCGATCGACCGTGTAATCGCATCGTTTTCTCACAGGTTAATAACACACGTTACGGAGCACCCAGTGCGCACATGCGCCATCGCGTGTACGGCAGGAAAAGGAAAAAGTCTCCAACAGGCGGCTTTGACGCGTTAACTCCAACGTGTCCGGATAACAGCGATCGTGTTCTAATTGCCGCATTAATGGTCGTGTTAATCGACCACGCGGATGGCATGCCACATCGCGCCGGAGATGATTTATGCCAGGGCTGTATACCTCGATGATAATCGCGCCCGCTGCCGGTAATTCCGCCTGGATCGTTATTGTTCGCGAAAGAATCGTGTCTCGACGGGGACAACGGACTCGGGGCGGAATACGCGACGGTAGCATTAATATAACTCGCTTTGACACTTTCAATTCGCTGATTTATGAGCGGGAGGAGTTGAACTTCGAGGCATGGCGCGAAGACCTTGAGATATGTCTTCCACGCTTCTCGAGAGCGATTCGCTTCGAGTTACTGGACGTTAATTGCAATATAATTAGATCCTCCTATTGACCAGGAAAATTGGTTACAGATTCAGAATCGGTTAATGGAATGCTGAAATCCTGTATTCTCGAGCTACAGTGTTCCCCGAACTTTCTGCAACTCTAAGCTGGCGAATGTTTCGCACCTGTATTAGTTCCAACTCGTTGGTCACTTCGTTCGAACAATCCCATATGCCAGGGACTATATATTGTTGTTGTTTATCGAATCGTGTAGCCAGAGCAGTTATGCAGCATTGTTCGCTATTCCGTGTGCCAAGAATTCAACGCCTCGATAGTAGTATCTCGTATAGGTCGAATGGCTCGGATAAAATTCAAGGTTTTTCTCGAATCGCCTTATCGATTTTTCCCAGGGTTTTTTCTATTCCACCGGTGGAATTGGAGATACAGGCGAAATTTTCCAAGCGTCTTCGAGTAGCGGTTAAAAATATTTACAGTCCCGTCGTAAACGCGGAATAAGATCGTGAAAGGGGAATTTGCTCTTCCACCCAACGACCATCACGTAGTTGTTCCGTGTAATTCGAACGATCATTATAATTAACGACTCGAACATTCGAGCTGAATCGAGAACGAGAGGCTGTCGTCGTTCCTCATTTCCGCACAGCCGAGAAAGCTCGTTACATCAAGAATAAACTGTTTATTTTGCTCGACCTTCATTCCAGTTTCGCTAAATAGTTGACGAGAAACTACTGGAACGTGTTTGCTTTAACGACGCGTGAAACTTCATATTCCACTGGAAAAATATACGAAGTTGCCGCGAGTGGACAAAAACCAACGCCGCCCGGAACAATTTGTCCTCATGTCCGCTGGCAAGCAATACGTTGTAGGTGACTTGCCCGGAGGGTCCCGTGTAACAGTGTCGTAAACTTTCTCGACGAGCATAATAAGAACGTGGAAAAAAAGGGAAAATAAGAGAAGGCAGCAGACACGGAAGAACGAAGAAAACGTGTCGTTGATATCGCGACTGCGTAAAAAAAAAAAACGAACGTCGACGCTCGAATCTCGGCATATTTTCTGGACTATGAGAATCGATGCGTTACTACCACTACGTGCCCGTGGAAGACGCAACAAGTAAGAGACACATGTATATCAAACGCGCCCGAGGGCGCCGTGTCGTCTGGTCACGTAAACCGAAAGAAACCCAGGGAAAACCGTGGTTAATTGGGCTCGATGCCCGGCGAAAGTTAACGCGGCGATACATCGATCGGTTTCTAATTGAGTGCTCGCCCTAAATGGTAGCGTGCTCGTCGCGCGACCACGACGTCGAAGAAAAGGCGAGGAGGATTAAAGGAACTGGTGGAACGACAGGAGGACGATGGGATTTACGCGACATCGAGGACGTTTCCGAGATGAACGATTTATCACGGGGTGCTCGCCTGGGAACGCGATAGATGGATAAAAACGGGTCCATCGAAAGTTTGATACGCGGGTAGCACCGGGAGCGCAGAGACAGCACTTGAAATAAGTGACATCGACGAACGGGAGGAAAAGAGAATATCCGCTGAGAATCGCTAGATTTGCGACGAGGAAAGATAGGAAAGGATACGAGGGACAGAAGATCGACTACGGTGAAACGGGATAGGGGACAGATCGAGTTCGCGGATAGACAGGATGGAAGACAGTCCTGGGCTAGAGGACCGGGGATACAGGGTACGGAGTCCAATCGTAGAATCTTCCCACCGTGCAGGTTTCCAGTTTCTGGTATTGAAAGTAAGCTGCTTAACTGCGAAACGCGGAGGAGGGTAGAAGGAGGGTAAGAAACGTAGTAGTGGGAGAATAAACGCGTATAACCGTCGACCCAAGGACGGCGAAGCGAACGGGATATCCGACGAAGGGAAGAGATACCCCCACGGTTTCACGAGACTTTTATTACCCACTCGGTTGCTACACTTTCCGCGCCGCTTTCATCTCGGTGTAACTGAAATTGTCTCCACGGGTAACGACGTCGTACCGATGGCCGCGCGAATTCCATATCCAATAGAGGACCGTACGGAGACCGCTGGATCGCCAGCCCCGAACAGTCATTGACTCGCCACGGTCAATTAAGCTGGGCGGAGAGCACGAGAATCTCCCTTCTCTCTCTCTCTCTCTTTCTGCCGTGGACATTATCGGGAATCAGTAGGACGGCAAACGGGCCAACGAACATTCTTCCAAAACTTTCTTTCCCCATCCTGCTACGACCCCGCATCGCAAACAGCCCCCTACGCCTCCACCCGCGATTACGTAATTTTATTTCGCGCCACTCGAACATTCCTCCGGGTATCCAAGCGCGGAATCTGGCGCGCAGGATCATTCCCAGCGAGTTCTCGCAGGAGGGCGACGGCTGGAAGCGGGCGACGGGCTAACGAATTCCTCGGATGCTTTTGAAGAACACAAAGGCCCGTTAAAACTTGCCCGTAGTCGTCGTTGCGCAGTTTCTTTCGCCGCTTGAATTTCAAACTTCCAGGGAAAGTTCGACGCTTCGTACATACCCTCGGCAAACGGAACGTTCGGGCTCCTCCATCCACTACAACCGTAGATCTTCGAGGCCGATTGCTGAACCCGCGATGCAACTTGGCGAAAACAGGATTTTCGCGATTTTCTCGTCTGGATCGCCTTTAACGCGTTTAGTTGCTCGTACCAGTAAAGTGCTGTGCTCAGAAGATGTCCAGCGATGGGTACGCGAGTTTGATTGATTACACCCCCCTAAGTCCACCTTCTCTAACGCGATTGGGTTAAATACCCCTAACGCGCTAAGGCTATTGGGCTAACGTATTGTCTTCATTGACCGACACGGTGACATCGATCAATCAGACCATACAGCACCGCGTAACGAACGACTTCAGGCGATACGAACAAAGGGCCCATTTTGCCTCTAAGAATAGACTGCACATCTCTCGGAAAACGGGCGTCTCATGTTTAGAAAGAGGTAGATATCTTTCGGAGTACTTGCCATCTCTTTGTGTTTTTAGTGGTTGACTCAGCTATATTAGAAAGAGAAAGCAATTCCTCCGAAAGCAACCCTTCTTTTTCTACGGTTAGGATGCTGGCCCAGGCGTACGCGCAGTCTATGTATTCTATGTTTATTCCCCTGTGCCATCTCGCTGGACTTCTGAGCAACGCATTTTATGATCGTTTACACTATCAATTTCTGCGGCTGTGTTCACTCGCGAGAAAGTCTGGCCAATTCGTCTATGAGCTTCGATAATGACGTACTCTAACGGGCCGCATCTGGTCTTGCCTTTTCAAGAGGAGAGAAAAGAAAAGGCGCCCGGCGAAGACGGTCCGTCTTCGTTTACTCAGCAACGTTCACCGCCGCTCTCTGTTTTCTTTTGCAGTGAAATCGACCGTTGCTGTTAACGTGTTACTTAATCACTCGGAATTTCGAACGATTTGCAGCAACTAAGCGGCCGTCGTGTCTCCCCTCGCGAGGGTTCAGACACGTACGAAGAAAGACAGGACGAGTCGATTTCTCAACGGCACGACGACCGCTTTGCGTCCCCTTTAACACGCGAGACACGCCTTCGAGAGAACAAAAGGATTTCGAAGTGAATTCTTTAAAACACGACTAACAGTTTCGTCCTATCTCTCTCTTTCTCGGCCAGGCGAGGTTTCTCGACGAGGAGAGTTTTCCTAACGTCGAGATGCTTTCAGATGTTAGTTAATAGGAGAAGCAGGTCGGTGTAAAACACGCGCAGCACCGGCCTGAGTACACGGTAAGTGTAAGCGGATAATAAATAGTATATTCCTTCATTTTTCACGGTTTATGAATATTTAAATCTGTATCTCGGTGCATTTCTGGCGGCAGCACGATATCTCCCGACGCCGAGTGGAATCGCGTGTAACGTTAGCCAAGATACCAACTGAAAAATCGATGTCCGCCTCGCCTCCGACTCGACTTTTACTCCCCTTTCCGGGTCGGGGCACTCGATAAAAGAAGAATTTCGTTATTTGAAATACGATCTACCGCGGACGGAATAAAGAGTATCGAAACAATCGTTCGCGGGATCTACGACCCAGCGTTTCGCGAATGTTATACATTTCTCCGTCGGTTCACTCCCCCCACCCTTCTGCCTGTTCATGAATATTCAAACCTGTAAACCCTCCTCATCCCCTGTTGCCTTTCCTGTCGCGGCGCGATAACTTCTGGTCGCGACTGCGAAAACCGCTCGCGTGTACGCGGTGGAAGAGAAAAAGGGGTCGATAGGTCGACTTCCCATGAACTTTCGACAATATACATTTCCGCGGGGCGTTTCGTCGCCGATGCAAGAACTTCGAGTTGTCATCTTTTGGGGGCAGGGGGAAGAAGTTTTCGAGCGTGCGTCGCGATGTAAATCTATGTCGCGCATGGAATTTCGTACGTAACTACGGGAATAATTAAGTTCTCGAATAAATACCGTTGGGACACGCTCAGGAGGCTAAATGTGTGGGGACGAAATCCAGCCTTCGCGACCGATGAACAAACTCCGCCCAGCTTCTTGCAGCCGTGCGATACTCATGAAAACCTATTTTCGTTGAGTGCCAAATGAACAGATGATCAATAGAGATATATGATACACAAAGTAGATTAAACAATATTATAAGTCAAGAAGTTGTTCGTCGAACAGTATCAAACGAGTATCGATTAAATTTCATACATCCATATTTGGACACTATTCAATACGGTATCATAATTCGCGAGCTAAAACCAACAGTATCGATACGATATCACTGAGATCACCAGCCACAAGTACCCCAACGAAAGTGAACAGTGGTGAAACAGTCGACAGACAACTTTCATCGCTGTGCGCCGAAAGTTGTCCGGTCAGTGTGGACACCTTGTTAACCGGCAAATATAAAATTATCGAAACCCGTTAGTCGAGACGTGACAACAGCACTGGGAAGAAAGGCGAAAAGCCAGCAAAGGTTGTACATGCGAGGGTGATATTAATTTACAGTCCCTAACGAAATAGAAAAAGTTTTCAAATTATAATTATGTGGGAGAGCAAAACATTGAAATTTATTATGCTCCGCGGAGAAAGGGCGGGAAAGAGAGAGAAAGGGGGAGGCGGGCTTTGTTAACGAGGATGGCCCCGTGAATTTCATGAGAGCGAGGTAATTGGACCAACGTGGACACGCTCCTTCCGCGTCTGCGGCCTCGTACCCCGTTCCATCTCCGACTTTCTTTTTGCGCGGGAGAGCTCATTCGCGGGGTACCTTCGTTTTAATGAAATGCAACGCCACGCGCATACGGATCTCCGGCAGATCAGTCCACTCTAGCGGGGTTCGTTTACCGGGGACCGGAAGTCTTGGTAATCCGTGCGAATTCCGCGCGGTAATTTTTACCGTGTCCCGTATTCTCTCCGTCCCTTGATTCGCGGATCCCCCTCCCCTTGCCACGTGCTACGTGGAATATCGCCGAAATTGTCTGGCCTCGAATTGAATCCGGGTAAATGTACGTACGCTGATTATGTAAATCTTAATGCAAATGTTCCCTACGAATTTACCGTGGTTACGAAAGCAATCCACGTATCAACGGACCGAGAAGAAAATTTTCCTTCGCGATTCGCCGCCGCGTTATCAGTATTCCTACGAATTTCAGCACGGCCCCATATTCTATCAAAAGAGGGGCTTTGAAATAGGAGGGGATGACGAAAGGAAACTGCGCGACGGAACGATTAACACAGACAGAATTCGGCGGTTACGAACGGATTTATGATATCGGGCGGGTAATTGTTTCGGAGACAGAGAGACGTTTCATTTTTGTTGTTCGCGCGTTTAATACGCCATCACCGCGCCAGTGAAACGGGCGACTGTCTCGCTAAAAGTTTTCCCGAGTGTTTTAATTCTATTCTCGTTCAACCGAACGACACCACCCCTCGGTAGTTATAGACGTTCGGGATTACGAAGGCTATTAAATCGCGGAAGAATCAGCTTATTTTTGAAATAATAGAAACAATAAACGCTGCTCGCCTCGCTGTATTAAAGATCCCGAGTCCGCGCGCCGGCTGGAGGCGAAATAATCTAAACGTTTAAATGAATGGTAATCCGGGCGAATTAAGTCCAGGGGAGGAGTGGAAGTGGGGAGGGGGAGGGGAAGTGGCGAGTAAATTGCAGCGTTTTCCCCGCTAAGTCCACGGAAGTAACACAGCGTTGTTTATTGACCGACCCCGTTTATTATATTCACCAACCTCGAGTGATCTCTCCCCGGTATTTAGAACTCGAATACACCCGGCTGGACACTTTTGAACTGGGGGAGCTCGATTATTTATCAAAAACGAACGTCGTTCGCGAAGATTAGAAATAAACTATAAGAAACAGTACAGACTCACGGTGAATATTGGAATTGTAAATTTGCTGTATCGTTATATGCTCGCGACTGCCATAAGGGCCACGCGCTATCGATTCTCCGCGTGTACGAGAATATGTAATGGGGGTTCCGTGACAAAGGATAGCGGTCCACGAGCAACAGAGCGTCCCGTTTAAGGGAATAAGGAAAAGTCCATTTTCCAGGCGTGTAACGGTGCCATCCGTACCTGGACTAAGCCAATGTACGGCGAACGCTCGAATAACTGTATGTACGGTCGCTACTCCACCGCAATCGTTACACATCCGTGTGGAAAACCGGCGCAGTCGCGATTCGGTATGCGAGACATAGTCGCATAGTTACCTTTCCCAGCACGCTCGGTACAGCGGGGAATAAGAACATTTTCACAGGACATCGCTGGGTCTCACGAACCGGACGACAAGATTAAAAGAAAGTGGCGAACGCCTTTTACCTGTGGGTTAGTCCCCTGTTCAGTCGAATCTGATCACTGTCGTGGGATCGAGGGGACACCTGGCGACGAGATACGCGCCCCTGATCGTTTGTTCGAACGAATACACATTCCTGATTATTTCCAAGAAACCGGGTCGGCCGGGGAAAATTACAGGTCGGCTTTCTGTCCTACGCCCGCGGTGATCTCTTCATTTTCAACGAAACGTCGTAAAACAGTTCTGTTGGGGACCGTACACGGGACAAACTTCGACGCTTTTGCACGCGACTTTTGTCTGCACGCGATTGTCTAGAGGGACTATGAATCGTAAAAACAGTTCCCTCGTATGGTTGAAGATCATGGGCAACAATGAAGGTGGGAAATTTCCCTAACACGCTTGGAATCTGGTCCCCTTTTAACCCTTATCCGTCCCTCATTTTTCCAACTTAATTTGTCTCTCGGTGTTAAAGTGACACAGTGGTAAAAAATTAATATAACGAGGAGATATATAGTTAAATTTTTAATTTCTTTAAAATAAAAGTCACGCAGTTTCAGCTAAATTTACCGACACATGACAGAATAACATCATTTCTTAAGAGAAAAATGTGTCAATGATATCAATTCAGGCTAAATTTAATTCAAAGAATAATAACCCAATAGTATATCGAACGCTCCACGAGGGTTAAAGCAGTACACTACTATTTTTTCCTATGTAAATCTACACCACAAATGCATCACGAACCGCAATCTAGCCATGGGCGTAGCTAGGTTATCAGTCAGGGGAGGGCAAAAATATTAACACATCGACTGCCACAGTGAAAAAAGTTGTACCTAGCCAGACATACTTTATTTTGTTTTTAAAGTCATAAATCCTTGAAAATGTATACGTTTTATTAATAGAGGCTGTTGGTCGTGTTTCAAATTATACTGCAATATTAAATATTACGCAAAAATTTTATAACTCCGGGAAGGGAGGGAGGGGGGTCAAAATCCAATTTTTTGTCTTGTAAATTGGGGCAAAAGCCACTTTTCTCCGTCCTGCCCCTCCCCCTTGGCTACGCCCATGAATCTACCTATCACACTCAGCTGAAATTCCCATAAACGAGGATATTTACATTTTCGTCGGAATAGAGACACTTGAACACTTTGACGTCTCCCATCGAATGAAAATGGGTTCTCCACGTTCACCGGTAAGTATGTGGAAAGAGATAATTAACCGAATAGCGGTGCGTAACCGAGCGAATCAATGAAACGCTGATTTATTATTATACATCGCGGGGATACGGTACCTGTCGCGAGAGGGGGAGCAAGCGTTCCTCAAACGTTTTTCAGCTTTCCCGCGGACGCACTGCTCGCGGAAAGCCGGCGTACAGTCGAACTTTGTACCGGCCCGTCCGTGTTTATTTTCCTTTCTGCGTTCCCTATTCCCCTTATTTCCAGCGAAACGCTCGCGAAAGTCGCAATGACGATGAGTCACTCTTGAAATGCTTTTAGGCCGATTAGTCTGAATGCACGCTGTTTCATAGGCGGAACGGTTGGGGTGGAGAAACCGCGACGCGACGCCTGAATGCAACCCGGTATAAACGTCTGAACGCACGTTCCATAGGCTGCTCGAAACTTTTACGTCCGGTCTTATTACGAGCAGGGTTCATCCTGGTCCCCGCGATACATGTATGAAAATTGATCGAGATGGGCAACCGGAAACGAAATCGCGTTTCCAGTCCCTGAACCGAGACACCGTGCAAGGCGTTCACCTCGCGTAATCCAATTCTTTTACCGCGAGCACACACCTGCTAGATCCAATTAGTATTAAAAGACATTTCCGCGGAGGGGTATACCGTCTGGGTCATTCCATTCTACATGCTACAAAAGTATCGTTCAAATGTAAACACGAGTTTAGGCCCGCTGCTTTCTGCCGCTACCTATGCATATTCGCAGCATTTCATGGGTATCCACGAAGAGAGAGAAAGAGAGAAGAGAATTAAAACGGTAAACGGAACTGTGTCGATTGAAATTGGGTTAATCAAACTCGCTAAACATTGCTCGATGACGCTTGAATTCGGCGTGACAGAACCTATTTCGCGAATAACGAGCCAGGTACAACTATTAATTTTACCAAGCTATCCGAAATCGGAGGTCCGCGTATATACACGTAATCTATGACGATCGTGTAGAAATATCATCGATTCCCCTGCATGCGTTATCCCGTTCCCCTAAACGTACGTTTGTTTCCTTAATCGATTCGCATTGATCTCTCGTCATAATTTCAATCAAAGGCCGGATATTAACGGGGAAACGTTGTATGTCGACCAACCCGTGTAATTATTAAGCAGATTTCTGCTCGTATATTGTTCGAACCTGTTACCCCGATGTATACAATTCTACCGTCGTTTAACCGATCAGAAGTTTCCGAAACCATACGGACGTTTCTCTCGAACGGAACATACCCCGCGTAGGTACCTATATGCAAAAGAAACGCGTCGTAATGATAGATGGTACAAATACTGGCACGATCATTAGTCTGGCTAATAAAACACCGCAATTGCCGTGCCCTATAGTCGAAATTGAATTCGATACGGGATCGAGGTAATGATTGAGGACAGGCGGGGAGGTATTTAAGGATTCTGAACGCGACAGGTCCTTAATTTTGTTTCTTTTTTTTTTCAGGATATCGGACCCCAAACTCTCGATGAAATGTGAGCGGAGGTGCAAACGTGTTATTATCGAAGAACTGGCCAGGTTTTCCTGAAGTCTCTATGGCTCCATATCCATAGCTCGAATTTCGAACCGGCAACCGGATTACCGCAAAAGGAGCAGCATAACGAGACCATAATACGTACGGCTAGCCAATTTCAACCTGCAAAACCGGCTAAACCCTCGACGGGAGCATAACAGCAGGTTATGGCTAAGAAACTCGTTCGTCCTTCGTTTAGAGGCTCGGTTCCAGCGAATCGAATATCGTTCAACGCAACGTGTATGTTCAGTTTACCTGGGTAAAGGAAGGATTTAAAGAACCAAACGGGGTCCAACGAGATAAACCGATCTTTCGAATGTATTCATATAGACATAAAGCCAAGGACCAATGCGAAATGATGCCAATTTGTACGTTAAATACGTGTACGGGATCGGTAATAAGACGCGAGCACGGTGCAGTTGAGATACACGGCGGCCATTTTGAGCGCCAGACTTCATCAGGCGAATTAATGATGTACAAAGGTAATTACGAATCGAAAATAAAGTTATGCGCCAGCCTTATTAGTCATTTTCATTTCACTCTAGAATTACAATCTTGTTTAAGGAATGTTATGTTTAAGGCATTTCTTATGTTAATCTTAATTCCCAAACACTCGGGAGGGAGTACTCACAAACATAACGTTGAGACGTCGTTCGAAAATGTTAGGAACTGAATATTTTTTAATTTTATTTCGAATCTGTCGCAAGATAGGTCGCAAAAATAGGAATACATCTTTCGAAATGCGACAATTAGTAGTGTTTCGCTACGCAAAAAGAAAAAGTCGACACGGAAAATAGCACGTCTTTTAAAGGTAGCCAAGGGTACCATGTGGTAGATTGTCAAAAGATATCGAAACGAAGATAGGATCGATTCCAAGCTTCAAGGCAGACTGAAGATTCCGTGCGTTCATGCCAGGCGTCTTATTATTGGCGAAATTAAAAAAAATCATCAACTAAGTGCTCTAACACTAGCTGCTAAGCTCAATGAAAAACTGAAAATGACCAACTGTACATTTTATTACGAACACTGTCAGGATAGAAGCATGTTTAAAACTCAAAATTCCTCTCTGTCTACGTTCATAATAGAATTCATGGAAGGATCTAACGATGGCAATGAAACATCGACGAAAAGATTTCAGATTGCAATCAGTAGAAAAGTTTGAAAAACGCGTATAGATGTCGCGGTTCCTGGCGATACGTCGTTCGGAAAGAATTCCCTTTTCTTTCTCCCGCGATGCACACCCCGCCACGACGAAATCCCGACGTCGTACAAACGAATCGTCGATTGTGGGTATATATGCTCGTGGAAACGATTTCAGAGCCGTATCCCCTGCTTCGCGGAGGGAAACTGTAAATATCGACGGGGCAAAAGGAGCCGAGCGAAGGCAAAAGGGGGACGGGCGAAAAAAGCACCGGGACAAATTCGTTTTCGTTGCCAACAATATCAGCTGGCAATTTGAATTTAAATCGGACGATCGAACCGGCACGCTCGCTCGCTTGCCAGCTCGAAGTATTGAAAATTGACTTCGCTTTGCCCCGGAGAAAGAGGACCCGAGGATCCATGGAAATTGCCCCATCACGTTTTCTTCGTTTTTCTCGAATTTTCGGACTTGTAACGCACGGCCACCTGTACGGAGGGACCGCATGGTTAGAGAGAGGGAAGTTCGAAACTTCACCGTGAATATTTCACGAGTTCACGCTCGGAAGCGTTGAACTTTCTTGTCTACTTCGTGGCTTCGCGTCGGCTCCTGGCCTCGGACGTGACAAACGAATCGACGATTGTGTTGTATACACGCCTCTCGCGAAGTCAGTCCAGGTGTATCCTCTGTCGTTGGGAAACAATAAACGCCACGGTGCAGTTGGCCGATCGTTCGATGCTACAGGATGGTAGCGCGATGAAGAAGCGGTGAAGGGAGACGGGTAGCTAAGGAGGGAAAGCAACGAGATGATAGGAAGAGTAGCAGCGAAGAGTAGCAGCGACGAGGAATGGTGAGAGGGGAACTAAAGGGGAGAAAAAACGAGAAAAGAAGAGGATAAGAATAAGAGTAAAACGCAAGAAAGAAGGAGGTGTGGAGAGGGGAAGAGATGGAATAAGGGGGCCACAGTAGGGATAAAGAAAAAGGAAGAGACGCCACGGGTGTAGGAATAAAAGTGTAGTCGAGTATCTGAGGCAGACTGAAAGTACGCGAAGTTACGACGGGATAAAAGGGGTCGCCGAGATAAATATCTAAAATGTCATGCGTAAAGTTTTAATGAATTAAAGAGAAGCTCCCTTCCGTCGTCGCGGCGCTTATTCAGTTCCAGAGCGCCAAGAGACGCACATACAACCATTCGTGAATAGTGCGGCGGCCGCGCCGTCTCGTGTCTCCTCCACCTTTTTCCTTTTCGGTCCTGGTATCCCCCGTTTTGGCGCTCGTTTGCGGTCTCACCGAGACACTAGACGAAGAGGACAAGTGATACGCAGAATCTCGAATGGAAGGACATTTTCTTTGAATCACCCAGTATACGGTCTCGTACAGACAGTTTTCGGTACAGATGATCTCGATTCATCTAATTAAAATCCACCGGATCGCGATGCAGGAACACATCAGCAGACTTATCTTTAGGGGGAGATTGAAGAATACTCGTGGCGAGAGGGTGTTATTAAGGGAGATATCGCGAGCGCGCGCATACACAGCGTGTTTCGCACTCAAAACGCCAACAAATCTTACCAAAGAGCATCGCGAGAGTTCCCACCTTCGACCTTACAAGTTCTCCGAGACATAAATCCAAGCTCCACCCTCCCAGTGCCCCCATCTTCCCCCATGAAACACCGACACATCGGCGTGCAAGTACCACGTTGTTCCCGTATCCGTGGACGTTGCGAAGCTGGCAGGTAGAACCGACTCCGGAGTCGGTAAATTAGTCCCTGAGCAGCGCCAGGTTGAGAAAGGGGGCGAAAGGGGGACGGGAGACAGAGAGAGAGAGAGAGAGACGGGGAGAACGAGGAGGTGGAGAAGGAGGATGAGGAGATCAAAGCAGATTAAAGCGGAGAGACGGGCAGAGGGGTAGCAGAGATATAACAGGGAGCAGGAGAGGAAGCAAGCAGCTGATGGAGTAACAGAGAGGACGAGAGAGCAGATGCGAGATTCTTGGCGGGGTCAAGCCTCCCGGCATCTTCGAGAACAGCTCTCTGTCCTGCTTGCTACCATCCGCGTCCTCATCGTCGGGCCCTCGTTCTCCCGGTTTCTCCGGCAGCTCGCGGTAAAAAAAACGTAGCGGCAGACACGTACACACAGAGAGGACACACACAAATATACCGGCGAGCGTGGATCGCACGCAGGTAGGAGACCGGGCCGGTTGCGCTCGCTCCCTCCCCACCAGACCCACCTGGATGATCACGGACTGGTCCAGCCGGGTCGGCGATCGCGTGTTGCTCGCGTGGCCGAGCGTGGCCGAACGACGACGGAAACCGCCGAGCCTGGCTATTACGCAAATTGCGCTATTACGCGTAATGGCGCGCGGTAAGAAAATAAAATGTCGAATAGATAAAACGACAGTGAACAAATGTCATAGCTGTGTGGTAGATTCGACGACGGAGAAGAAATGCAGACAATACGCTCACAAACGGCGCTTGAATATTGTATGTATACGATCACGACTGGTTTCATGACGCCCCAGGATTGCCAGTGGATCCGCCTGGAGCAGTTCGGGAGGGGTGGAGAGCTTGAAGTTGACGAGGCCTTATCTCTAGCGTGCCCGGCAACGATGCTGGCTGTGCCCACCAGGATCAACGTGCTATACGCACGAACGTTTCCTCTCTGTTCATTATACTTGTTTATCATCGCGTTAATGCTATTTGCATTGTTGTGTTTTGTCGAGTACGTACGTACGTACGTCATTCGGGATAATACCAAGTCCAGCTGTCTTTAGTGTACATATGTCCTACTGTCCGATGTTCGGTGGATAAGTTCGGTGACTAATTGATCGCGACGCGCAACGTTAAGATAGCGAATTGAGCTTAAATATTTAATACTCGCGAGTACCGTCCGGGATCGTTTAATTCCGCGAGTAGTCGCCTTAATGCGCGCAGGTATGAAAAGTTGACGAGACTTACACCTCCCCCCGACCACCCCCAAGGTGATATTAATGCTCGAATATATTCGTCGTTCATTTGCATAGATTAGACAAGCACGCCGTGTTCCCTCCCAGGTAATGTCCCTTACAGAGGTATTCGCTAAAGTATGTCCGTTGTTAATTTATTCACGATTACGGGCGCCTTTTAAGAGGACAGCGAAAAGAGGAAACTTTCTGGGGGCGGCGAGGGGGTGGAGAGGGGAACAGAGCGGAGGGATGGATCTTAAATCTAAAGAGACTCGGCTGCAGAAAAGACCTCGGTCTCCTTGAAAGGACGGGGCTAATAGCCTTATGAGCTGCTACGTTGTATTAGGAACCCCAGCCGCCACGGGCGATCACGAGAGTTTACGGGGTGAAACGAGACTGACGGACTCGCGCAACCCGGCACGATATATTTACAGGGACTAACGTTGACGAGGAACGCGGCGGTTCCCTGTGTAATCTGAATTAGTTCACTGAGCCACGGCGTACTCGCGATTAGTTTAACGGGAAGTGAGAAGAAACGCGACGATATTACCGTTTCAGACGGAATTATCGCAGAAGCGAGCGGTTTCGGTAAGAAACGGGGAATCACGCCGAGGTTTTTCTTTGTCTGTCTGTAGTCATCCCCGTCGGTAATCATAGAAATTTGTAGCCTCGCAAAAACCGTGAACGGAAAAGGTTTTCTTTGAAGTGACGAACGGAAGAGAGAAGACCAACTCGTTAGAACGGAGACGACGGAATCTGCGGGAGACAAGTTACGATCGAGATGATGTACGAGGAAAAGTTTGCTTTGAATCAATTTCTTTCCCGTTGCAATCCGACCGCATTGCGTTGGAACTGATTCCCGTGACGCGGCAACGCTGGCTGACAATTAATCGCAGGGAAGGGGGTCTGTTTGAACGGAAGTAAGATCGCGAATAAAAGCCTCTCCCGCCGGGTGGAAGTCGAAATAAATTGGGGACGTTGAAAAATTATTTGTCCCCGGGGTGGCACAGGTGGAAAACCGAGGATCACGTGCACTTAAAACGGCGCGGCCGTCGCGCTTTTAATTACTAAGTGTCTTGAGGATGATCGATGGAACCGAGAACGTTTCCGTTCGCGCAATTGTGTTCACGTAACTATAATACACTTCCTGCAATCGTGTGCTCTCTCGACCGTTGCTGTGCGAGATACTGCACGCGGGCGTCAGCCCTTGCGCGCGAGCGCTGGCACTCGGCCTTTAATCTGTAACTATGAACTATTAAGCTTCGCCCTCTGGAAATTAAGAGAACATTGTTGGATCCGTAATGTCTGCAGTTCTCTCCATTATATTCGGTGTATATCAGACGTAATATCGTTTAACTACATCCAGCGCGATTTCATTTAAACCGGGCACGTTTAAATCCCTCCTCGAGGCCGTTTCAGGACCCACCCCCGCCCCCTCCCCCAAAGGGCGATTCGTGAGTCCATTTTCAAAGACATCCACCGTTAATAACAGGCGGCCAGGATTGCTATAGGTGCTCCCGCTTTTCCGCGTTATTATATCTAACAAACACGGGTTCCGTCGTATTAACTGATTAAAATTCAAATGCCCGAGGCCGAGTGGGGGATGTAAAATTTCATTGAAATTAGTGCGCTTCCGTAAACGGTGGCTCCTAGACACTACCGCCATGCACGTGCCGCCGTGGTAAACGATAATATCCTTTTTTCGCGTGTTCACCGCACGACCTGGCATTCGAAAGTCAAACCGAAGGAGATCGTGTAACGATAATTAGCCTCGAGAACAATGGTATCATTGAAATCGACCCGACTGGTAACGTCATAACTTAATTACGCACAACCGGTGTATAATTACCGAAAACACGTTATACTCAACGTTACAGTCGACGATGGAAAAAACCTTGTTGGCGGTTCACCCGGTTTCAGTTTACATTTCGCTGATCCCGACCGGGCCGACGAACGTTTGTGCTTGTGGCTTTAAACAAATTTGCATTTCTCCTCGGTACCAGACGGGATACTATCGCCGGTCGGTTTCGCCGCGTTAACTCTTTGAAGCGTGGTGGTAAGAAAAATGTACCATAATGTTCAACTAAATACAGAAATGTAAACCGCGATTTTTATATTCAGTTGAAAATGTGGGATGTATTTCTTACTACCACACTTCGCAGAGTTAAAGCACTCCGCGTTTAGACGTTGCGCTACAATTGTTATTCGTGTCAACGTTTGGCGGTACATAGGAGGCTAAAGGACAATTACGAAAAGACACCTGGATTATAGTTATACAAGGTGTAACAAAAGTGTTGTAGGTCCCTGAAATGGGTCACTCGTGAAGAGATTTGGAACAAGTTTTTCCTTGAGCAAAAATGTTATCCGAGGCTTTGTTAACGAGATATTAACGAAGCTTCCGATAACATTTTTGCTAAGGAAAAACTTGTTCCAAATCACCTGACGAGTGACACATTTCAGGGACCTACAACACTTTTGTTACACCCTATATGTATGTGCCCACCGACCAAATTCGAACTGTGAAACGTGTTCGCGTGCGAGGATAATTCACGAGCGGTCTTTCCTTCATTGCACGGATAATTGCTCGCTATTACCAACGACGCCATGCGATATCGAGCGTGTAACCGCGTGGACGAATTCGGACCGCGTATAATAGGACGTTTCCACGGATTGCGTGGCGTTTTCTTTCCGTGCTTCCCCCTCGAGCACGGACTGTCTTCTTGTCCCTTTAACCAGCGACCGACCGGACGCAATTATCATGCGGGAAATTTCTCTGAACGAGAAACAAACATACGAACCTATTCATAATGTCATTAACTTAATTGCAGTCTGCGTTAAATTTTTACTGTATATGTACACGCCACGAATTGAGATATTACTACGAGCTTCTGTAAATATCGAGTGCAATAGATGAATTCGGAATTCGCCACGATGACGTCGTTATTCCACTAAATTAATGAAAATTTCCTCGACGAGAACACAATCTCAATATAAACCACCGGTACGTATTACATTCCTAACTCGTCGTGCGAAGGGAAGTTATATTACAGTTTAAACTATGTATCAACTCGTCTGAAACTCAACGACACGCGTTAGTTCTGTTCCACTTATGTTCGACATCTTCGGGCGGGTATAAAGAAAATCGACGACGAAAATGGTTCAATTATCACGCCTCGAAACGTAATTACGCGTTCTCTTCACAAAAGTGCGTTCAAAGAACCTGGCCGTGAATTCGCTCTGTTTCGTTGTTCGTCAACCAGTGCCTCGCAATTAAACCCTTTACACGAGGGCACGAGTAGAGCGAGACCCCACTTACGTGACTCGATCCGCTTATTCGACGTACACGTGAAAGGAATTTCAACATCCACCACCCAGTAAACCGGTAAATAAATTCTACTGTTCAGTAAAAATCAACGACCATTCAATTTTTTGGAAAATATCAAACGTTCCCCTCAAATCAATTGAAACCGCACGTAACGAACCTGTAACAGTTCAGCATTCCATTCCGTAAAAATCTAAATTCCACGATCACCAGGTTTTCATCCCGTGAATTGATAAAATCACCGAAATTCGAACGACAAGAGAACTGCTGTCAGCATTATCGCCGAGGTAAAATTCAATTATGTAACCGAAATACACCTGGAAATGGCTGTTCCAAGTCGAAAACGCACGGCGACATGCTACTCCTCCCCGCCCCCCTCCCCGCCCGTCCTATATGAGGTATGAAACTTTCGAAATTCGCCGACAGGAGTTTCGTAACCTTTTCCCCTCACAATCCCCACGCATTGTCCCCGTCACGTCTGCCTCTTGCCAACGAATGAGCCGCGAGCGTACCGTAGTACCGCTTTCGGAACCCTCCCCCCTTCTCCAGGAAAAATTAATGTTCCTCGTCGCCGGATGGAAAACGTTAATGTGTCAGTGCCTCCCGTGCAACATGCCTGTGAGCATCTCATTACTTGTTCCGCTCCCTGTTTATCTTTGAACTTACACGACGAAATTGCGATTGTTACAGGGGGAAAAAAATGGGACCAGCAATACGCGTGACGAACTTCCATCATTTCGAGACGATTTTAACCCTCGCGTTCGCGAGCCTCCGTTCCTTCTTTTCGGACATCGTCATTAATCGACACGCAACGGAAATTAAAAATCGAACGCCACACGCAATATACGTAATGGAAGTCCCATTGAAATTTTGAAAATTCTTCACCTGTACCCGTATGTACGCGAGCGTTCTGTTTGAAAATACACTGGATGGCTCTCGATGAAATTTTCGAGCGATTCTGGATACTCACTTGATACCGGACCAATCGATATTATACGATTTCTATACTCACGAAGCTTTTCACGTCACCGTATTACCGGGCCAATACAATTTGATCTGGCTAATCGAGAATACGTGAATCGTTACTCGAACTGTGTCTGGACCACACGAGGCAGACAAATTTCCGGGCGGATGACTATAGACGTGGATAAAACGTCATTAAACTTCCAAGTTGACCCTATCTTTGGGGCATTAAACTTTCATATTCTCAGGAGAGCACTTTCGAGCTGGAAGCTCCGTGCATGCACCTACACGTAAGTACATAGGTGCACAAAACGGGGCTGGGGTGGACTCTCTCTCTCTGTCTCGAGCATGCATTCACGCGAGTGACACATAACGCGCGGAGGAGAAGTTATATTTCGACCAATGTTACAAAGTTCGTAACTTCCTGGGAAAAGATGTCAGCTGCGGGGGAGGCGAAGAAGAGGGGGCGCGGGGGAGAGACGCGTTCATCCTCGGAAAAACTTGAACGACATGTTTTCTGGCCATAATTCGCAGACCTCGAGATTCCGTAATTGGAGAAGTTCCCGTTAAGAGTTGACGGCGTGGCGTTGACACGAGATCGTGTAACATTCAAATCACACGGTTCACCTGTAAATTAGAGGACACCCGATAGACTACTACATGCAAAGAACCGGATAACAAGTAACGATCGATCGTTTTGCCAGTTTCATATTCTTCACGTTCGTCCCCAGATGTACGACATGTAAAATGCTCAGTCACGAAGACAAAAAGAGAACACTTTTTCTCGTTCTCTCTTCAAGATTTATCCCCCTCTAATGATAAAAAGATGCTTGAATAGGAGCCGCGAGCGCACGTTAGTAACCGACGCGTTACGGTTTCAGATGAGTCACGACCGAGACACTTGTAACGGTAGAAAAGGCTATTCCTGTTACAGTTGAAACTACCGGGCGCAGAATGGTCGCTTCAATGATGTTGCGATGTTATCGCCACAAGGCGTCTCCCCCCTTGTTCGTACAATTAGAAATGCGAAGGCCTTGTTACGTGTCGCCCCGCGTTTACAAGAGTTCACCAGTCATCGTCACGCCGGTATTCATACCGTGTGATTAACCGCTCGACTACTTGGGGAATCATTCGAAATTCCATGGGGCACAGCAGCACGCCCCAGCAGTAATCCTCACGACAGTCGGCAATCTGTGTTTTGCGGTCTCGTTTCGACGCTGGAAAAAGCTACGTGTCTGTGTACTCTGTAACGCCTCTGTCCGCTTTTAAAGCACATCTTGCTGCTAGTCGCATTAAGGATGTTATCTTTGCATGCTTACTGCGCGTATACCGTGTGTTTTTTGGACGAACGACGCACCCAAAGCGAAGACGTAAACCCGCCACCACTATCCTTTTATTTGTGAAACTTCTTGCTGCTGCCCTGCATTTCTAAGTACTGGCGTTCGATATTCTTCGAATGGTTACAAATTCATGGATTACGTCTGGCAATTCTGCACAATCACGATTATGCCCTAGTAATAATAAATGTTCCTAAATGGATCGCTGTAAATAGAAAGATTGAACAGCTCGAAATTGCGTCATCCGCTCTCGGATTGGAAATTATTATTAGATATTCTAAGAGACGGCAATATAAATGAGTGAACATTTCCAGGGACCTTTGATTAGAATTGCGATGCGTATTCTTTAAGTGATAATTCCATATTTGTAGACAGCTAATTGTTGTACAAAATGACGTTCTGTAAAATAGTTTATCGAGACAAGAATAAAAGTAGGAATTTCTTCCATCCTTTAAGTATCTTCTTAGGCTAAGAATAAAATAGAAGAATAGTGGCATCTGATTCGAGTAATGGAAACTGAAAGTTTTGTCGTTTATTGTATTTTACAGAGCCGTGTAGGTTAGACATGCATAAAATCCTCAGTCTAGTATATTACGTTTTAAAGCCGACAGATACAGATAAACACAGAAAATCTGAGGACAGTACGGTTCTTTATATCAGTAGGGTAAGCTTATCTAATATCGTCAACCCAAATTCAAATCGTTCTTAAATCAAGGGTAATTGATATTTTTGTATCTAATCAAAATTGGAGAAAAAGAAGACAGGCAAAAATCAGAATCGTGGAAAAATGCACATAATCTATCTGCCTATCTGAAAATATTAATTCATATATTTATCAACTTTTAAAGTTATGTTTATATGTGTATTTACTATTTCTAACAATATGAATATTTTTTAGGCCTTTTGTCAAACTTGTTTCAATGGTAGTATGTTTAAAGAAATATCTTTATTGTAACAATACATATTATTTTTTTAGACGAACACGTTTAAATACTGAGCAAAGAAAGTTTAGCTCTGTAGCTTAACAAATTTCGTGTCTTCCTAATCATGCTTGGCTACTACATATGTAGTGTAGTTCATTACTAACAAACTTTAATATTTTCTTCGAGAGACATTAGGAGTGGCGTTATTACATAATAGGCGGTATTAAATACAGTTACCCTATATATCGATTTTGGAAGTCTGGAAGTCTCCTTTGTTCCCTTTAAGAAGCTAAAACTCCACCGTAATCCCCCATCACGCAAGAAACTCGTCTACGAGCAATTTTACCAAGAAGTAGTCAGACTCAGTATCGTTCGCAGGCCAGGGTTTCTCAATGGCCTAGTCGTAGAAAGTTTTCGAATCGTAGGGAAGACCAGCTGAATGAAATCACGGTTATACGGCAGAAAGCGTGCCACGGCATGCGGTATGATCCAGCGATCGAGTAATAATTAAAATCACCAACTGGTACCACGAGTACGCGATGGATCGCGACGCGCGACAGCTGCTGGTAATATCGTCCGACCACGCAAGAAAAGAAAATCGTTTGTCCAAGATGGAAGACCGATCGACATTCCTATCGCGGTGATCTTCTGAGAAACTTTGTAAGTATCCTGGGCTGCAGCTGTGTTGCAACTTTGTAGCCAGTGTGATGCAACCTTAACAGGACACATCACTTTGTAGGGTTAAACAAAAAGTAGGTAAGTTTGCTACTTCTTTTCTAGGGTAATTATTGAATGAAACATTGGAATGTTTGTAAGGGATGTTAGACAACCTTTTAGCTGTATTTTCATACATTGGTTATTATTCAGAATCACAAAATGAGAGGGTTAGATAACATTGTCTACTATCGAGTCTGGCAGGACCTTGTCAGCTGCCAAGCAGCACATCTCCGAAACTATACATCTGATTAACTTCAAATTTGGAGATATTATTCTTTATAAAATGATCTACAATATGAATAGCTTATTTTATTATTCGCAATTCGAACTGAGAATAATTACACGTGGTGTCCTCATAAGGACTCAGGACGGTCATCCTGATTGCTGGCTAATGAAGCAGTATTTATATAGCTAACTGCTTTTTATAATACTTATAAACATGTTACTTAGTATATCAATAAATATGTTCACTGTCGTTAATTAAATGTGGAATGATGTTCACTTGAACAAAACTACTTCGATTCGACAGATCGGAGAAAAAGTATAATTTTTCTCAGATGAAAGAAAGTTCCATTTGGTTAAACCAGATATAAGGAAAAATAACAAGGCTATTCAAGTAGACAGTACCTAGCATCCTTGTACGTAATACATAGTTAATTTTGAGTATTCTCGAGTAGCTACATACACCACAGCCAAAGAGCTTCCAAAGGTTCCAGCATTAAATACCTCATAAATTATTGATCATTCGCACCCAAAACTACATAATGCAATTAGCTTTATTGGTTTAAGCCCTGTCGCAATACAAAAGCTCAACCAGAATCTAAACGCATTTTCGGAGTGACTCTTCTTGTAAGATATACCTGCACACTCCACTGCTGCGGTTACAGCAGCCCTGGATGCAACAGTTGCAATCAACGACGCTTGTGCATGTCGTGTATACACACATACACACACACACACAACGTACCAGGGACGAGAGTCGGCCGAGCGGATCGCGTGCACCAGGCCTATTAAAGTATTACTGTCGCTTGCTCGGGGCTAACTTTTCCGAAGGACAGCGCGCTCGGCATCCTTTCGGTTGTGCTTGGACAAATAGAGCAACTCGTTTCGAGCCCTCTTCTTCGAGGCACGAACGTCCTTTCAACCGACCTTCCTTCCTCCTCTGTCGCGATACATACACCGGTCGCGTCGATAGTTTCTGGCACGCTTAGAATCAAGGTCAGTGAACGTTATTGCCCTCCACCATTCCCATAGATCTAGTTTCTTCCGCGTTGACAACATTGATTATTTTTTCGTGGACAGATAAAGGACAGACGATACCGTCATTCATCCTAGTCTTTCAATCCCGACGTTCTGATGCCTGGGTCACTAGTGACTAACGAAGCTGTACCATAACCATATTATAACACTTCGAAAAAGAAAGTATAAGTCGAGAAGAAAATTCTTTATTTGTATTTATTTTAGAATGGCTTTATTTTAGGACCTATGTTGATTAGACATTTTTTACTCCACTCGATGAGTACTATAAGCCACTAAAGTCTCAGACCCTTTTTGGAACATCCTGTATACAGAGTGGGCCACGAAACCTGATCAGCTTGGATTACTCTACTGTTCGATCGTAAATTTGTTTACATGCTTAACTATCAGTGCAGATGTCATAAATAGAAGTAGGCAGTCGTTTCTTAACCGTCCACTAGTGTATTGCAACTGATGGACCCCATTTTGAACAACGTTTTAATTAGGGTAAACGATATTTTCTTAATGTTTCCTTGGTTTAGAAGAAAAAAATTATTTCTTCCAAGAAATCTTCGTAGCTCACGTTCGTAACCAGTACTTCGCTTGACGGAGACAGTTTAAATTAACGAGGTATGTACTGCGATGATTTCTTAATTGACAACTCTCGTTTCCTCGACCTGTTTAATTAACGTCACGGTTGTATTCGGAAGCAATTTCATTCGTCCAGAGAACGAAAGTATGCAGGGCACGAACTGAAATTGAACCGTTATGAAGAGTTTCGAGATGCAAATTCAACGCCTCCTTATCCCACGACGAAACGTTTAAAACGCTATCCTTTTACAAGCTCCTCCAGCTGAAAACAACGTGGAGTGTTTAGTTTCTGGTTCCGGATAGATAAAGCAAATAGGAGCACAAAACCCTGTAACCAACGTCGGTAATTTATGATTCGCCAACTTGAAGATTACTCGACCAAGCTAGCCTTCGAACCGTTTTGCATACCGCGGGCCGGGATCGTTCTCGGGTCGATTATAATGTTTGTCTGCGCACGGACCGAGAAAATTATCATCCCCGGGTACCTACAAAATGTCCTAGTCCGTTAACTGCCCAGGAACGCTAAAAATCGGTCCCGCCGGCGATAATAGATAAAACGCATTAAATTACACGGCTGTCTTGGAAAAAAAAAGCGGGAAGGGGTGAAGTGGAAGGGAGGGGGTGGGGAGTCGAGCTCGAGCGTTTCTTGTAAGACGATGCTGCGAGGTTCGGCCAGTGGAGATAAAACAGATCGGCGTAACGAAACGACATCTTTCCACTTATAATCAGCGCGAGGCTGGAAATCCTTCAAAGGAAACCGCGTCAATTATTGACGGAATACAAGAAAAAAAGTTGAAGTCTGCCAGAGGCAACCGGTGTCAAAAGAAAAGTCAGCCGGGCAGCATAAGATTGGTGTGCTTTTGATCGAATCACTCCGTAAACGTCACGGTATTCCTCTTCGTTTCTCGATACAATAACAAAGGCTTTATAATCCAAGTACAAGAAGCTATCGACGTTAATTGGACGTCGATATATTGCAAGAAATTAAGAAAGAAAATTATCGTCTAATCGATGAAATTGAAACGGTGGTTCCATAAATAGACAAAAAGCGAAGATGGAGGTCAAGATAGGATTTCTCATCGAGTGTCCCAGATCAGGTTCCAAGGTAAGAGAAAGAAATTTCATTCGAACGATCCCCGATATTCGGCCAGGAAAACGTAACGTACGATCACGTCGCGATAAGGTATCTCAGCCCTGTCAATATCAGGTGTCTAAGCTCTCAACTACTTTCTGGAGGGTATACTGGCGTCGTTTTCCCAGTCCACCACGTATCTTCCTTCTCTTGCCAGTGCCCTGGACCGATTCCCTTTCGTCTTCTCATTCCTCTTGTCCCTTAACCTTTCCTCCCGTTTCACGAACAGATTTACGACGTGGTCACGAGTTGACGAAACTTTCGTGCCCGTCAATCGATTCGCTGGTGAGAAATTGGTAGAAAAATTCCCAGGTAGCATCGCCTTCGGGATGTTTCTTCGTCTCATTGGAAGGCATCGAAGGATCATTCGAACAATCGGGTTATGTGGTTGCTCGCGAACATCAATGAGTCTCGTGAAACAATTACCAGAACGAACTTCGAGGGTATCGCACGCTCGGTGACGCGAAACGAGTCCCTCCCGACAAATTCCCAAAGTCGTGTCCTCCAGGCCGATACGACAAACACCTGAGAAGTTCGCGGGGTGAACACGACAAGGTAATTAACAACGGAAGTCGGCGTAACGAGAGGCGAACGGAGTGGCAGGAAAGGTATCCTGTTTGAAAAACCGTAGGAAAACGCTAAGCCCGCCCTGTGGTACCCAGGGCAATTTGAAACGAAAGAGTAGCCTACGTCGGATGGGTACTACGGGGACATAATTCTCCCGAGTTGCCAACGGGAAACGTTGCCACGGTTGAGCGGCACTGCCGGTCCGGATGACTGGCCGGTTAAGTTGAAATACCGGTCCCATCCTAGCCGGCTAGTCCAGCTCCACCGACTATCGTGTGCTCCGATAGCCGTTCCAGCTTCCGTGAAGCTTCAGGCACGAGCAACTCCCCTTTACCTGCGAGCTGGGCAAGAATCGACGGTCCCGGGGAAAGGAGCGGGGGGAATTGTGGTGGGACGACGCGGTGAAGCGATATAGGGTAGAAAAAGTAGACGAACCGAAGGACGGACAGAGAGGAACGTAAGGGGGTGAAGGGAGGGAACCATGGAGAGCCCTTAGCCGCCTGGCCGGGACCACTTTTCTTCGTGCATAGAGGTGCACTCTCTCGCCTATCCGACTTCGGTCGGCTTCGTGGCCGTTCGTAAAGCTTCGGGCACGCGAGAACCACGCGCATCAAGGTCGGGGCCGTCTACCTTTCCCCGACGGCAAGTGCATGCATTGTGCAGGAACGTCGTCGCTCGGTATTACCACAGCCACAGAGGCGACTGCCCGTCTTTATTTCCAGGATCGGATCACTGACTTCTCAGATCACCGCTCTGGAAACATCGATACAACTCGAACGTGGTCTCTCCCTGTCGCCAAGACATCTCTACGTTAACCCTTCAACTACGGTTCACTACTAACGTATCAGTTAGTAAAACGCTATTTCAATTGTATACTATGCCAATTTAGAAAATAATGAATGTGTTGTATTGAGGATAAACAAGAATGGCGGAATTACGTTCAAGGCATCGTTTCTGAGTTGTTAATTGTTGAAAATCCAAGCAAAATACGAGTAAAACACTTCTGGCGCGACGGGTTATTCTACTTGATTTTATTTCATTTATTAGTTTCACTGATCATCAATATAGGTTATACTACTTGAACAACCGATTCCCAGCTGATACACGGGCTCGATGGATAACCTAGTTGAGTTTAACGAATGAAGTAAAAAGGAGTCATTGTAACCAACTAGTGAAACAGTTGACGAGCGCGCCTCTCAAGTAGAATAAGTCGCCGCGTCAGACGTATTTCACTCCATATTCAAAAATTAATAACTCAGAAACGGAGCCCCAAACGCAATTTTGTCATACTTGATTTTCATCTCAGTTTATCATGTAGAATGCTATTTATGAGCGTAATATACTACATAGTATATAGTAGTATATAGTAATATATGTATAGTAGGCAATTTTTCCAAGGCATATAATATACATCTTTTGCAGCAAAAAATTAACGTTAAAATCGTTGTTTCGAAAGAACATTTGTGAGTGGTATATTCGAGACTTTCGCTAAAACTCGCTAAACGCAGCTGTTGGCATTTTCTTTTTTTACACGATCCCCCGAATGGGCTTCCTGTGTAACGAAGGAACCCGTCACAAGGACAAGCCGTTAAGAACGATAGGCATTGACGTCGAGAATTAGTGTAGCCATTAACGAACTTCTGTCAGCCTCGAGTGCGAAACAGCGCGAAAAACGGCCGACCGTAAAAAAACATTCTTTACGACTTAAGCCACGTAAAATATTATTGCGCGGGTATGTTTATGCAAGGGGCGTGCAGGCACCACGGGCGTATAAACGGTTACCGGTTTGTCCGACGGGTTGCACTTCAGCCTGTCGATATCAATCCCCTTCGCGTATTCCAGCTATCGTTCGCCGCAGTAAAAGTTTCAGTATCCATCCCGAATGAAATTCGACGATGAACAATACCGAGGGCACGGGAATATAGAGGCGAAGGGAGAATCGTGTTTGACTTTCTCTCTTCCCCGGCGAGAATAACATCAGCCTCCGTTGGTATCGTCTGCGAGTTTCGCCCGGTAGTACACGCGGCCCTGTTCGAAGGGAAAGGAACAGGTAGATATAAGAGTGGGGGAACAGCAACCTCACTGCGCTTCGAAGGAGCTCGGTCCAGAACTAATCGTCAAAATATAAACCGGGGGCCCACACCGAGCCACCTGCTCGATTTGAAAGGGTACCAGGTTTCCCCCTTAACGCATCAGCCGGGGAGAGAGGATACGCTTGTATCGCAGAAAATTACGAAGAAGTCGATGCCGTGCTGGGCGTACGAAATACATATATATGGATGTATGTACGTATGTACGCGCACCAGTGGCGCGTTTCTCGCATTATACTTAACCCGTTCGTCTGGGTATACCGGGACGGAATTTTCTCCTTGCACACACGGCTCGCGAACTCTCTATATAACATCCTCTATCGTCGATGCATCAACATGGGAATAAACGCGAGAAGATCGTGGATGCGCTTTTGCACCTCGCGGCGGCCCTCCAGTTAACGGGACCTACAGAATTAGGAGCACGACTAAGCTGAATTTAACGATGATTAATAATAATACACCCCGCCGTCGTAATTACACGGGACCCACGGGGCTGCTGGATCGCTCGAAACGATCACTACGTCGTTTGTTACTCTCGACCGAGGATTATTGGTGCGTTTCATTTATAAACGTACGTGTATCGCGGAATTGTATCCGCTTTAGCTGGCTTACCGGCTGTGGAAGGCGGAGCACACCTTCGAATCTTCGCGGATAATTAAGACTATTTGCTGGCGCGCAGCGGGGTAAAGGGGACGTGATTGGAAATAACCGTGGAATACGTCGCGGTCGATTGAGGGAAACGAGCATCGTGGACTGTGTTCGAAGGCGCAGTTGAAACAACTAGAATCTTCTAAGAGGTTGAAGCGTGTTCCCTTGTGGGCAAGCATCGATTTCCTTGAACAGTAAGATCGCGTGGACGCGCTCAGCGGACCGTGCGATTCGATCTCGATCCGCCCGTGATCAACGAGGAAACAAGTGGTCGAAGTACAGTCGTAGCAAGACACATTCGTGCACATGAGGATCGCACGCACGGTGATTGAAAACAACCGTCTGGTCGTGAAAACCTATAATTTTCATAATTTTCTATTACTTAATTCTCGGTTTCTTTAATTTCTTAAATCTCTAAGGATCTTTAATTAGAGTGTTATTTAGCTATGAAAATTGTTTGAATAGGGTAATATGTGAGCAGTAATCTCCACCGTCTTTAAGAATATCTATTCGGCAGATGATATTTCTTCCTCTTGTAAAGAATGATATTAATAGGAAGGTACATACTTTAGTTTTGCAATAGAAACATTAAAAGAATTTGGTGACATTTCAGAGTAAACGTACTTAAAAATATCAAATTTTTAGACTACATGTAGCTCAGTTTTTTTAGTAATACAATATGGATTGATACAGTTCTTTAGTTTTTTTTTGGAAATTATGTGCTACCTTTTGCAATTTTTTTTATAATTTAATTTTGAAGTTCGCGGACAGTCCGTAGTATAACATTGCCTGTTGCTTGACTATTCAACATTATCCGTGGACTATCTATCATTATATGAACTATAAGGAAGAACTCATCAGACGTTTCGATATAATATTACAATTCCTAAATCATTGTTCTTTTTAATTAAACAATTTAAGAAATAATTTAAAAAAATTGTAATCTTTAATAATCTTCCATGTTCTCAATACTCCATATTCACGTTTAAAGCAAACTACAATTTTTCCCGGTCAAATGCCTGTTTCAAAACAGTGTTTACCGTGGAGTTTACTGTTCCCCGAATAAAACGTTCATATAATTCTCTCCCTCACCGTGTGTATCCTTCAAACTGGAAATTGCACACAAACTTTAAAAAGCACAACTTCACGGGGCGAACACTCCATAGCTCTGTTTATACTGTTCTTATACTTGTCCGCTCCATCATCGTTTTCTCTATCAGATAAGCGAGATGCAGGTTAAATCGCGGCAATACGCGGATCCGTGACGAATAGAAATTTTATATGGTGTTTTATACAAGCCTGCCCCGTTCCATGAAAGCCGTCGTTCCCTTCGCGCGTACGTACGGGGCAGGCGTATAAACGATTTCCGGTAGCGTCTTTCCGGGCCGGGGTTTGGAATTCCACGCGTATGAACGCGGACCACCTGATAGTTCCACCACCCGGGGATTTTAAATGGATGCCGAAGGGAGCCGTACGTCGGGAATTAAATGGCAACCAGACGGAGACAGGACGTGGACGATAGCACGAACGAAGAGGAGAGGAAGGAGAGGGGGGAACCGTGGCGGCCGGGGGTTGGAGAGAAAACAGCAAGTTGCAACAGCTTGCCCATAGTTCAACCCCCCGGTACAGTTCCGTGCCCGCCGTGAATTTCAATGCGGTTTACACGCCAGGCCATATTCTTCGAGCTGTAAATTGCCCGTCCGGGCGAATCACATTTGTTTCCGACCTGTCTATCTCTTTCTATCCTCTTCACAGCCATCGTTTGCGCTCTCTTGGGTTTGGTCTCCCTTCCTTCTTTTTTTTTTGTTTTTTTTTTTTGAAACTCGGGAAAACAGAGCGACCCACAGAAATTGAGATAACCGAATTCACTGAATCGATGGAGATATTCACCGGAGTGGCATCTTTCGCCTCCACTCGCGTTAAAGAGCCATTCCCGCACGGTCCAGTTGATAACTGTTGTACGCCTGTACATAATTTCATTTATGTCTCGACACAGCCATAAGCTGCGTTGTTCAAGCTGGTCGTAAACTTCCTTCCCACCGTCACCGTTACGGTATATACAGGGTGTTCGTAAGAAGAAGGGTCTAGGACCTTAGGGGCTTATAGCACGAACTGATAGAAATAATCGAATATCTAATCAACATAGGTTCTGAAATCTAATAAACAAATACATTGTCTTAGAAGCACATTAATTCAAGGTTGTATTACACCAGGCAATACGAGATACAGAAGGAATATTTGAAAATTTACATCGATCTCTGATTCGCAGTGAGTTTAGTATTGAAATGGAAGGAAGATATATCGCACATCTCGTAACAAATGTGACAATAAACGTCTGTATTTTTCACCGTAAGAATTGATTTTAGGGCTTATATTGATTAGACATTTGTTCTTCTACTCGGTGAGTACTAAAAGCACCTACAGTCTTAGGCACAATTTTTTGTCAACACCCCGTATACTTTTGTGTCGTCCCTATCGCGACATCCATCCGTTACTTTCAGTCGCATGCCCTCGTCGAGAGGTCATCATCCGCGATCAAACAAGATAATTATTTTCCTTTTCCTTTTTTGTGTGTGTGTATGTGGACGTATGTTGGGGACGACTAATTCGCTACGGCACCTTGGTTCCCCCGGGTGGATGTCGTGCGAAACGACGTCTGCGGTCTGGAAGATTGTATGGACACGAGGATGGGGGTTACGCGAGAAGAACGTACGGTTAATATCGGGCGGTTCTACGTGTAAAAACCGTTCCCATCGTATAACGGACAAAAATTTAATTAAAACCGATAGCTACCGCGGACCGCCACCCCGTTAGCTGTACATAATATAAAACGGCGGAAGATGAAATCATCAGAAAGGATACGTCGGCATAGGAAACACGGTATTAGATATTTTCTGACCGCAAGCATAAACTCGGTGTTTTCAGAGAATTTCCCCGAGGAGACGAGGTTGGCGCCTATACCCACCCATCTGTAATGGTACACCCGCCACTGTCCCGTATGTACCTACCTACATAGCAATGCGGTTAATCGAGTGCTAAGCGAACGTGCAATTTCCACGCAAACCAGCGTGTAAGTTGCGTGCTGGTCTCTAATTGGCGTGTCGATATCGGGTTAACACAATTAATGCGGTCGGTTGCATTCGATTCGTACGTGACTTAATGAACATTCGAAGTCTGTAGCTTCTTCCGCAGCGTTCCACGCGAACCGAGAGCAGTGTAATCAACATGTTAACGCTGAATCATCGATCGAAACGGCGAACCAGTGTTAACCGTGCACGGCATTCTGAGCGTCGCCTGGGTTATAAACAGACCACTTTTCACTACAAACGGGGTAACATCCACGAACATATTGTTCGATATCGACTCCTCGAAGTATAGGTTTCGACTAGCAAGAAACTCCCTGTATCGAAGAAGGTAAAGGTGAAGCGCTGCATGCATGTTAGCGTAAAACTGATAGACCTCGAAGAAAGGTGGTTCTACCGCATGTTCGAATATTTAATCGAGTTCGCTACACCAGGGGCACCAGAGTATCGGGCCACATCACACACTGGACACGCAAGAAATATATCATCGGCCGAACGGGTATACATATACGTCGAAGAAACACAACGCCTGGGCCCCCGATTCGTTTTTACGGTCGTGGAACGAGTTTAACCGGCGTTTTCCTTGGTTTTAAGGGAGACTTTAATTTAAAGTTAACTTGTATACCGTGTCGGCGTCGTAACCTCAACGATAAATACGAGGTAGCGAGCAGACGGGTCGGAGAAGGAACAACCGGACACGTAAGTCGTGAAAACGTAACGCAAAACCCCTTCTGAACTCCGCCGTGTTCCCTGAATATTTCAGGAACGTTCTACTACCAGCTGCCCTCGGTCTATGCGGAAATTTTTCCGCTGTGCTGGCGAACTTTCCACCCGCGGTTCGTTTGGCGAAAACAAAGATACCTCGAGGTGATTAATTAAAGCAACGTCGGTGGATTCATCTTAGCGTCCCGTTCGAGCTTGTTCAACGAAAAAAAAAACAGAAAAACTTGCGGAAGCGAACGCGCGACTACCTTCTAATAGAAGGTTCGTGGATGCGTTCATTACATTGTAGCGAACGAATGTCTGACGGATATTATGCATCCGGACCAAACACGGCATAACTGCGATGAAAAAACAGGGAAGAGATCGTAACGACGAGACGAGAATCGGGGAAAGCTTCTAATACGTTTCTCCCAGGATATTCTCTGCAAACAGCCGAAACGGACCGTCGCAAATCCTAAATTACATCCTGCCCCTTAATGTCCTGTATCAAGCTTAAAAGTTCGACATAATATAGTAATAGCCTGTCTACCTCGGGGCAACGGAACACCTACGTGAAACCTCTCATTAGCCGCTGTTCGAGATAAAATCCCCAGATTGCGAGCCTTTCCTTCTACATCGTGCCCACCCCTGTGAAGACGTAACGGGATGAAGAGACGGGAAGAAAAAGTTCATTGGCTACTTGAATGAGCCAGGGCTCGGTTAATGGCGTCTCGACCACGGGGAATAGATAGTCGATTATTCGATCTGTCCCGTCGAAACTCCGCTCGTCTGGGTGTCCGTTCTCTAAGAGACACCGTTGTGCACTGAATCGAATGAAACCAGTGACACGTCCTTGGTCGTCCATACGGAAAATTCTGATTCAGACTCGGGAGCTACCACCTGATCCAGTTCGATTTGTCTTAGGCGTCGAAACGAGAGCAAAAGGCTGTGCAGCAACGAAAGGGCGGTGGAGGTGCCGAGTGAACAGGAGCAAGGCAATGGAAAGAGAAAACGAGAAGAAAAAGTTTACGCAGTGGCCTAGCACGGTTCTGCTAGACACCCCTGGCCACGCCTAGGCGACCCTTCGTACTTTTGCTGGAATATTAATGCGCGACTGTGAGGGCAACTTTACCCACACACATACGCACGGGCGCGTCGTGTTGCAATGAGACGTCGAACACGAAGGTGAAACGAGAAAGAGAGGACAATCGGGGAGCAGGAGGAGAAGCAAGACGAACAGATACAAGTGGTACAAGTGAACGGAGACATTGGCCACAGGAGGGAGAAGGAAGCAGAAAGAAGCGTGGCTTGATAGAGGCTCTTGCTACCGCAGGAAAAGAGAAACGTAGCCTCAGGCTGAGCAGGTTGCGGCGTTTGCTGCCTTCTTCTTCTCCCTCCTTCACCTTCCACCAACCGAGATACACCGAATCCCGTCTTTGTCCTGCTCGTTAGCCTCCTCTCGCTCGTCTTGGCGGCAGGTCGGGATGGTAAAAGGTGGAGGCTGTAAGAAGGAGGTGGTCCAAGGAGAAAGGGAGTGAGACAGGGGGAGGTAGGGATAGCCGAGCGAGGGGAAGAGAATAAAGGGGAAAAAAGAATATTTCCGAGGTAGACCCTTTGTTCCCCATGTTTCGAAATTAATGGCTGGTGCCTCTACCGAGACCCTCGAGCAGAAGACGATCATTTAATTGAGCCGAAGCCGAGCACAGCCGCTGTTTCCTTGCCCGCTTTACGTCCGGGACATTATACTACCACTTCTTCTTCGTCCACCTATTCCTCTTCTTCTTCTTCTTCCTCCTCCTGCTCCTCCTCCTCCTCTTATCGTCGTTCCCACCCTGGCCGACCGTGCACGCGCACGTCTGTTTTCTCTCGCTCCTCGTTTCTTCCACGCCCTTACCGTTTCTCCTTTTGACTCCTGTGTATCAACCTTGCGCGGCCGTTTCCTTCGATTTTCTCGCTTCGCCAGCGAACAATGTCTCTTGATACCTACCTATTCGCCAGTGAGTCCTGAGCACGGTCAAGAGGAATCGTCTCGGGCTAGCCTGGGGGCCTTCTCCTCGGTCGGGCTCCAGTTGCAGCTGCCGTTAAGCAAATTTCCCGATGCATTCCCACGCCGAGAGGAGGAACCGATTTCAACGGGGAATCGTTCCCCGGTACCTACGCTTAACATCGTGCCTTCGGTACAAAACAGATCCATACACTCGCCCCTGGTAATAGACTGGGTAAATTTGTCGCATTTCATGAAAATTTATCTCGTGCACGTAGGAAAATCGATGCCAATAAATCCGTGGTGACAGGACTGATCCGCATTTAACGACAGGAGTCCCATCGATGAGTTATTTAATGTTTTAATCGAGCTCTATTGTCGTCGCATTGATAATCGCGGAAACGAGGCAAGAGACACTTCAAGTATGCATTATGACGAAAAACCTTTAAAATGCAACAGCGTTTAATAAACTTCTGGGGCAAAGGGATCGCCGGTCGCGGCCGCCTGCGCGCCGACACGCGTCGAATTAATTTTCAATTGTTTGAAATTGATGTGCATTGTTGTACGTGCATCCCGCGCGCTGTCAATTATGCAGCAACGCGCGCCCCGTGAATACAGGAGCTGCGGAATTGCAGTGTTATGCAACGTAAAATCTCATTCGGTCGAGAGCCGTTCATTAAATAATATTCCAATTTTCCAAGAATATTAGCCCGTTCGGCCTGTGAAATGGATACTTTGGCCCCCGATCATTCATGGAATGCGCGCGAAACGGGGCGAGAGTTCCGAGCCGTTTCGACGCGAGAGAAGACGAGATCGCTATGGAAGCCCTGGATAAGATCAAGGATAGAATTCGATGGACAGGATCTTTCCATTCGTCTGGCGGTCCCAGAGATCCAAGGACCGAGCGTGGCAAAATTTCGTTTCAATCACTACTCACCCGGTTGAACGGGGGATGGATTTTAATTATGTCGCTGGCTGCACACTAAATAATACATTCCAATTTCCCAAGGATATTAACCCCTTTAGCCGGGCGGATTGAGGTGAACACAGGCGCGCAATAAATAAATAATTTTGACGAAGCACGTGCTTTGCCATCCCTGATTAGCCTGGTCTACTGGTGAAATGAATTATGAAGGGGATGCTTCTTGGATATATTCAGAGCTCGTTATGACGCGTTAACTGCTAACTACAAAAGTAACTGGAAAACGACGTCGATTAATTATCATGATATATCACATGAGAATACTAATATCCGACCACTAGAGATTACCGACAGAAAAACTTATCTTTTATGGGACTCCAATTAATTAAATCGCGATGAATAGCTCGTGAATACGCAAACATTAATCCATGCAGACAATGAGAGGATATTCAAAGCTGTGTCTAATAATAATAATAAGGAGGAAGACAATACAATATTCAGAATCACGATATTTTGAAGTAGAGCAGTTCCATATTCTCGTCGCATGTTCTGTTCATTTCCCGAAATCCTCCAGGAGGGTCACGATTGTTCCGTAAAACTAGACGGGGAAGCAGTCACGAATACATCTTGAGATTAGATGAAATCTGCGATCGCGCTTTCCCCGGGTAAACACTTTCGCGCAGATTATGTTGGCGGCTGGAAGACCCTCCGCGACACGGTAAAGACGGTCTACTCGACCCGGGAAAGGTGGAGATGATATCTTCTAAATAAACGTTTACTCTGCTGTATATCCGTTGAATGACGGTGCCGAGGTCTCGCTGGTTAAGAGGCCTCGCCCTTGTAACTCGATCATCCCCGCTCGACCATCGTTGACTGAGCTTCTTCTTGCGCGAAACTTTCTTCTGGAAGCTTTCGGCCCGATGGTCGGATCATCCCCGTGGATCAGTTTCTGCCGTCGGAGAAAATGATTCTTTTTGCTTCGTGCAAGATCCTCCTCTCTCCCTGGGCTCGAAGTTTACTTCCACTTCGGCTGGGAAGACAGTCCTCGATCCGCCTGCCCTCTACGACATTACGAATCAATCTCTCGTCTAATTGATTCGCCAAAGATAAAAAGAAAGGCACGTTGTTGTTAGCGTGGTTCGAGGAATTCGATTTCTATTGACTGTAAAATTAAGAGCCGCTGGTGATCTTCAAAGCTGCTTGAAATTGAGGAGCATCTACAGACTACGGGCTTTCATGAGAACCAGGCTTTGGTCTGTCGATAATTACAATACCGCGAACGTAACCTTGTTCCGAACTATTAGATCAATCGATCCATGTCGCGATTTAACGTGGTCGAGCTTTTAGTCCAGAAGCTTAATTAGAGGCGACAGTAGCGTCTTTACCTTTCGAGTGGTATTGGTTATGGCTTCTGTCTATGATCGAAAGAACGACTACGCTAATGTGCAATTAGGACTATCGAAACATCTCTACAATTTTCATCAATTTGATTTCTATAATAATATTTATTACTGTATAACACTCGTGCCCGAACCTTAATAATATCCATTAATTAAACAACACCGTTAAAATATACAGGAATTTCAGCGATTTTGTTAATTAAACACGATGCATTTAATAACGTCGAAAAGCAAACTGAGGCTCCTGAGTTAGCATGTTGCTTCCCTTTGATCTTTCCTCGTCCAGAAGTTCATAATTAATTCATACGTGATTTCATAACAACGTGGAAAAAAAGCCCATGAATTATGGGATACCTTCCTATCTTTCATCTTTATTAGGTGCTTGTTATTATACGCTGCCCCTCTCGAATTTAATATCGCAGCGGGTTCTCCGTTGAACTCTTCCGAATGTAAGTCGATACTAACATACCTGAGGGGAACCAAGCGAAAGTTTGGTCGAACCACTCTCCAATTCGAAATTAAGACCACCTGCAATATACGGTCCGATAATATATCCAAATATATGTATATTCATAAATCATTTTCAAATTCCCAGCCAGTGTGCGAGCAATCCAAGTTTCCGAGTTGTTTCTACCTGACCAGTTGCGTCGTGTCGTTCCAGCTTAAGAACCACTGACCCAAAACTGGCCGTACAATCCTGCAACCCGATACTTTTTCGTTCCGCGAGGCACAAGATTGTTGCACCTGATACGACCACCTCGGGCTTCTTTACCTACATTCGACTTCACTGTATGGAATAAACAATCGACAGCCAAGCGAATCAGAATTCCGGTTCCAATCGCCACCACACGCCAATAAACGAACGTACGCACAGAATCGCCCCGCGCCAATCCGTGCAGAAACAGGTTCTTGCTTAAAAGTTCGAGGGTCCTTTTTGTATCCCTATTGCGCGTTTCAGATCAGAACCGATCCCCTCTTGGTTTACCTAATTCCCACCGCCAGGAATTCTCTTCGGGTCTGGTTATCGAATACTTTACAACCAACTACATTGGTTCTATCTCGATCTTAGGTCCAGCCCTACGCTCGGCAACATTCCCTTCACCTACATCCAAGGTGCGTTCCCAAGGTAAACAGTCAGGTTTAACGAGCAGTTTCAGGAATCGTGTTACAACAAGAACCACTGAGTTTGCGAACCAATAAGCAGCAACAGCAGCAGCAGTGCGGCAATCTAAACAGAAACAGGTTCCCGCCCGATCTCTGTGGATCGTTAGGGTACCTCCCTGCTCCCTTGGATGCTCCCACATTTTTCGGATTACTCCCGCTCTCCCCATTGTTCCGCCTAATCTTACGAGCGAAAATACACGGTTGGGCCCCGTAGTCCCCGTGGGGACTATAAATATAAAAGGCGGCCGTCTTCGTTCTTCGGCCTGCGTACGCCGCTGGCACCTGTCGTGTGGCTTCAGGTGGGCCCTGGGTGGGGAGAGCGGGTTCCGCGATGGGTGGAGAGACAGAAATCGACTGCCATAAGATGGTGGCTCACCCGTGGTCGTTCCAAAACCGGTTCAGGAATCCGGGGCCACGCTTACGCGCCAGTGTCTATCAACTTGGACCGTGCAGAAGCTAGGACTTGGGCGGTACCAGTCTCTCACCAGGTCCGAAGGCTTAGAAAACACTGTTCGCCGACGATCACGATGACGAGCCTGCTTTTACGAGTGACTCTGGCTCCGGTTCTTTACTCTCCCCCCCCCCCTTCGTTTTCCGCAACACGACGAACCCCGTAGGAGCTGGAGGACACGCCAGCGGCGTGGACGACCACGAAGAAAAACACCGGGAGACGTTTTTGCATGGGAATGTGTATGATGAAAGACAGAGGTCGAGCTATAGAGGATTGCGTTTGGGTTCCGTGGCCCGTCGAGTAGTATTTTTCCTCACCATCCTTTCGTCGTGAAAGGCGTTGGTAAGAACATTCAATCCAGGTGTTCGCCGGAATTCACTGTCGACGCAACGAAACGACGTCTCCGAGAAGACATTCGAGGCGGGCGCTTCCCCTTGATCGTTCTCCTCGCGCATCGTTTCTTCTTGAATCACGGTTTCCTTGAAGGGACGTCGCTCCGCCGCGATGCGCGGGTAACTTAAAGTATTTTTAATCTCGTTTCGCATTCTGAGGCGCTCCGATTCATCGATTTTCACAAGGTAAAGAACGAGAGGAAAGAGGGTGGGTGAGCTGACGTTCTATCGCGAGGCAATATCCGAGGCCGATGTTTCTCGTTCAGTGTCGTGTTCAACGCGAGCTCTCGGCCCTGTCTTTCGATTCGCGTTCGTTCGGTCGGAAAATTCCTGGCAAAAACCGTCTCTCGTAGAACGACGCGGCGCGTCTCAATCGCGAGCCTCAGGCAGAATCGAACAAAACAGTTCCACCGGTTAACGAGGTATGTCAGGAGGGATGAGGGAGGGGAGGGGAGTTTCGCCCTGTTTCTTCGATCGAATCGTTGGAAGATTCCTCCGCGGGAGCACCAAGGACCATAACGCCACCGTGGTCATCCTAGTTGCTCGTGGTTCCGTCGTGGATATCAAGGCGTGGAAAGCAACCAGGCCAGTTTATGGGTCCCATGTATGCGCGCAATGCGAGCGCATTCTGCCGTGCTATTGACTCGACAGCAACCGCGCTCCTCGCGACAAAATCGTCGTCCCTCATTACGGTCGATGATCTGACCTGGACAGCAGCGTATTTCAATCCTCGTAAAATCGAACTCGAAGAATCCGTCCGGTTGTCCGGTAATTAAGGTTGCGCGCTCGCGCGATTAATCCCCCCCGATTCTGTCTTCCATACGGCAACAAAGACAATCGCAAGGGATATCCTTGACGAAGGACACGACCCACCTTTACGTCCCGATCGAGACACCCGAATCGCTAATCACAGGCATTAACGGCTCAAGACGTTGTAATATCGTGTAATTGAACGGTGTCGTTAGACGGCTATGTGCCTCGGGTGATTCCATGCATAGACAATTAATCGTTCCCCCTATCTCATGGAATGACGTGGATTCGTTTACAAGCTCGCGAAACACGTATGGCCATCGGTGTGATATTCAATTTGCGTCCAGGTACATGTCGAGTTGAAAACATTTTCTTAATCGATTTATCTATTCAGCTGAATGATCATTTAAATAATCGAACGAATGTTACACAGCGCTGTTCTCTTCGTTGTTTGTCATTGGCGTAACGTCGTGGTGTCTACGGAACGATTCCAATATTCATTCGTCGTTTCGATTGTCGCGAGGAAGCTTAACACTCCACAAACCGCGACATCATTTGAAATGCTCTTGCTTAACGATGTAACGTCGATTTTGCAAGCTCTTAATGAGACCCTTAAGGAAATATTAACGGTCTTTGGGGAGGGTAGCATAGAATCATCGTCGTGTCACTAAGGATTCGGGTGTGTCAATGCTCGTAGGTAATTCATAAACAGCGGTTCCCACGTGTCTGTGTTGTCTCGAGATTTCTAAAGCTCGCGGTAAATTCCCCAAGATTGATTATACGGTACGGTAATTATACGCCGATAAGATCGAATAGACAGTAAATTAATTAAACATCATATCATTCACAGAATAACATCCTTAGAATTATGGTATTACCATCGTTAATTTAAACAGGGCTTGGGCATCGATTTAGCAAAGATCAGCCTTTATTCGTTCCGTTCTTGGCCAACTTAGCTCCAAACAGCCAAGTGATGCAACAGATTTTGATTTGACGTCGCCAAACCCAGACCGCTAGTGTAAATCAAGCTTTAATGTGAATTCAAACTTTTCTAATTATATCACTATGAGTAATGAAGTTACTGCAAAATTGAGTCTGAAGGAACGGCGAAGACAAAGTGAAAGCTAATAAATTTTGCAATGGGATCCGGTAATGCAATCCAATCACAAAAACTGAACTGTTGCTGGACGAATATCGGTTATCGGAATCTGTCATCGCTGCCATTGTGCAAACAATTGTCTCTCTATCGAATGTATAACGTAATTAATCTATGTTAATGATAAAATAAGAATTCAGTCGATACGTTAATAATGAATTAAATTTTTAACGTATTGAGTGAACCAATAAGATATATAGGCTGGATTCTACATGCAAAAATAATCTGAAAAGAAACAATAAATTTTTTCGGGTGATGCTTGGTTTTCGAGACAATCGAATTTGAAAATTTGTTGGATACACGTGCAATAGAATAGGACTTGGCTAATGTGTCCGTTCATAGCAGGCTATTTCTACTTATTGCCAACGCACAGATGCGCGTGATTTAGATGAATTTTCAAACTCAATTTCCTCGAAAACGAAGCCTTAAATGAAAAAATGTTGTTCTTCTTTTTCGACTTATTGTTGCATGTAGCATCGCCACCCGACCACTTGTACCACGATTTTCAACACACCCAGTGTGTACCACAAATAAAGTATGCATTGAATAGAAACGGATCTAATAAAACGATCAGAAAAGCAGTTACAAAAACTCGTAATGTGAGAACAATTTAAGGAAAGCTCTCACACGAGTAAAACGATATCGCTCCGAGAGCTTCAGGATCATGTTACGATCCGTTAAAACGAGCCACTATTAGTGGTAAACTATACAAGAATCCTCGACTACCGGACTAGATCCTTTAAAATGCGTTCCAATAACGACGCCTATGGAACTGATGCTTTTTCTATTCCAGAAGCTAATGTTCCCCGGTAGCGGTCATTTATTTACAACAGCGGCCGGAGCGTTACGCATCGAAGCGATTCGTTCCAGCCGCGTAGCCGGGGCGGCGTTTCAATTCTGCACCGAGGCTGAAAAGGATCGGTGCCTGTAAATATTAAAACGCGACCGGTTTAACGTCACTCCGATCGGTGTGTCGACGACAGGGCCGGGATGTATCGTAAATTTCACCCTGATACCTCGCACGCACCCGCGGAAATATTGTCCGTACACTTTATTGCAAGTTCAACCGTGTCGTCTAACCTCTCGCTGACGGTGAATCGAAACTTTGTCAACCGCATCGCTTCGGTCCGCCCTCTAACGTGTAGCCGGGCTAGCATATCGTACGGCGGACTCGGCCGGAAAATTCACCCCTTAACCCTTAAATCGTTACGTACCTCAAAATTATGAGACTGATATATGTATATGTTGTATCTTGTTATTTTGAAGTGGAAAATATCGATATTAAGCCGACCTATTTTTTCTTCATTGCGTACAAATTTATTTTTAGAGGGAATACTTGAATTTCTCAACAATATTAAACCAACTAATTTAAAAAAATGTTTTTCTTTATTTCTAAAAAAAACAAAAAAAGAGAAAAAATTATTTCTCATCTGTATTTTTACGACAAAATCACTGGAAATATAATTTTCTACTTTTCTAGATGTACCGTATACGTTACGGTGGGCGTTGAAGGGTTAAAATGAGTATTGCACCGTTGCAATACTGGAAGTTAATGGATGAAGGTTCGGGACTCTATAAAGTTGCGTGGCCGATGGCGTACAGTGAAGTGCCATCAAATGAAACGCTAAAATTTCAGGAACCCGCGATACGTGTTTTACGACCTGATTACGATCGTCACACATAGATAAATTCGTCGAAGCACACGAATGACGGCTACGACGCGTGTTCCTCGACGGATGTTTATCACGGTTATTGGCGGTGGCTAGTAGACCTTCGATCAGAAACGCGTGTATCAGTTTCGCGGAGTTTTATTTCGAATTTCTTGAGACTCGAGACTGGAACCGGTATGTACGGAGGGGGGGGGCGGTTACGAGTGCCCGATAGGAATGTGGATTTACTTATCCTTCAAGCGCGTATATACACTGGCTAGGCGGAGGGGAACAATCGTGCAAAAGCCATCGCGTATAGTCGCGATTATGTAGCTCACGGAATAAATTGCTACAACGTCTTTCCAGCAGAATCATGTGTAACACGAGCAAAACGGGAACGGCAACGGGCAGAGGTTCACGCGGTGGGGACGTAAGGTACTAAAGTGGACGGGCATAACGTGTGCATCGACCCTTAACAGAGGCGACCACCGGCGTCCACTTGTTCAGCTGCGCGTTCGCAGGTGGACTGATTAGAAGTACAAAGTGAATCGTCGCACGAGATACGGTTATATACCTATATATATCGTCTGATATTAATCGCTGTAGGCCGTTCGTTATCGTGTGAAAATGTTCAACATGTTAAACCGAGCCGACTAGCGGGCCCAATCGCGTGATTTCAATGCGCTAGTAAAATCGACTGCAAGTTGAAACGTAGTTTCCTTTTTTGCCCGTAGTTCCAACCATGTAGGGTGGCTAACGTTGTTGATAAAGAGTAGTTCAAGTTCGTTTGCCGATAAACAGAACGAGGATCCACGATAGAGGCAACTAGCCTACTCCCATAAGCGTGCCGTTTGCTAAAAAAAAATTATCTTTACGAGTTTACCGACCGAAAACACCTGTTGTTCGAGCAATTACATCATGTGACGGACATTCACGCACCGCTGTCGCGTTAGCACGATCAAACGACGAGCATGGATGTAATATAAATTTTTCCCGGGACGTGTTCACAGTGCACTCTCTCTCTCTCTCCCTTTCCCGTAGCAAAAATACCGAGGGCTAACAGGGGGAACCGAGATAAACGGATTCGCTCCTTGGAAACTTGACGACTTCACTAATAATGATTATATTAACAAGGAGTTTAATGACCGGAAGGGTGAGCCAGAGTTCGGCTATAAAATCCTCTCCCAAGGTTCGCGATAGTCATGCAAAACAAAGATATTCATATTTCTGCCGTAAGAAAATGAGAATGGATCCAGCTGACGTTAATAGTCAAGAAGTGCAGGAAATAACGTGATTGTTAACGACGATCTCGTTTATGGTGTAACAGAAAAGTGGATCGAATTGTTACCGTCTGAAAGGCGAAGACTCTTATCTGTTTTTATGAATAAATATGCCTGTTTAACCGCTGTGCCCAAGTATCGCGCGAGGCGTGCGAATAAACGCGAACACGGAGTTTCTTCTGTGGCACAAGTGAAATAACTTTTTCGTTATTCGGCCAAGGTATTTTGCATATCAAAGCTGCTACGTTGTAGCGAAACGTGTTACAAGGCACGGCGCTCGATAATTCGGTACGGCCGGAATACAGTAAAATTCCATCCGCGGAACGTCCCTCGGAATCGCGTGACAGCCGAGATCGCTTTCGGCGTCGGCTCTTTTATTTTTCAACGACCATCGTCGCACCGCCGTCGAAGCCAAACGCTTCGAATAGCCCGTTCCCGAAGTATCTGCGCCGCAGAGCAATTTGAAAGCGGAACACTTCGCAGTTTCAGATAGGGGTTACTCGAATTGCGCAACAGAGAAACTCTCCTTTTACCCGGTTTCCTGTACGCCCAGGGTTGGCGGCGGTCTCCCACAGCGCGTTCTTAATTTACAAGGAAACGATCAAAGGAATGTTTACTTGCTCCGAGAACCCAACCATTCATAAACGATCGCTGGGTATACACAAATTGTTCGGAGTAAAGTCACTTCGGTATCACTTTGGAACACGAACTTAATAGAATATATAGAACAACGTCAAAATTGTTTTCAGGAAAAAGAATTAACTACAAAAATATACGAAGAATCCAGGGATATCAGAAGAGACTTCAAAGGGTTGCAAGACTGTTATGACAGTCAAGAGTAGAAGGATTTTGGTCGAACATTTTAGATCTTCGGGGCCTAGACCCCCCGAAATCCTTTAGCTTCGGCAGACCACCTCGACTCCTAAGACTCCTATAGTCTAAGGATTTTGAGATCTATGAAATTCAACGGTGCACCCTAAACCTTCGAAACCCTTTGATCGCGTAAGGCACCTTGGGAATCTTCGAAACCTCTTGTAGATCATGCAACCGCTTAGATACCAAAATCTCCTCGAACCTTTCGGTGGCCTTAAAACTTCCAAAGTATCTGAAACACCTTTGGGTACCCACGCGACCCCAAAACCACCAGAGACCTGTTGGTACCCTTTAATCTTAAAAATCCACCAATATCTACGGAACCTACAATTACACTATCACGAATTTGAAAATCCTCTAAACCAGGCCATGTAGATTCGACATTTTTGGAATCCCACCAATACGAGATAAGCTATACAACATATTGAATGTAATTGTTTCGTCGAGTCAGTTCTAAGAAGTTGATTCACCGCAGTGAAAGATCTCTACCAATGCGACCACAACCGGCCCGTAGAAACTTGACCAAGAAGGGATAGCAAGAACCGAAGAAATCTGGCGCAATATGGACCCCAAGAAACGTCCCGACGGCTTTATTAGATTCGTTTGGGTTTCATTTCGTGACGGTTAAGCGAACGAGATTTTCGCGCTTGGTGGCCAATTGCCAACGGATTGAATTTCTTAAAATTACCAGACCCCGTAAACCCTGTTGGTAACCGGCCCTCGAACGACCCATCCTAAGCTGGGGGAGATACCTTTGTATAGCAAACTTGCGTAACCATTTCAGAAAGCCCGTGCCCGCTAAACACATTACGAGACTCATTGAATTATCGCGACAGTGGTGTTACCGCGGTGAAACACAATTCACAGGGAAGCTTCTGCTTTTTGCGTCTCGACACGCCTTCATTATGCCACGAATATAATACATTTATGTACGTGTCCGTATATTGCCACAACGTAAAAATAACCACGATTCTTTGTTATCGATTCGAATAAAAGGGGCGATAATACGACTGCTGGTTATCGATTAGACCGCTGTAGAATTTAAAATTGTACCCTGATGAAAATTCGCCCCAATCCGGTGAAACGACACCGGACCAGATAACATCGATCTACGCGGATAGCTTACAGTGGCGATTTAATTGCTGAATCGTTCAACGTCGGTAGTCCGTAATGAGGATAAAAATGATAATGCGAATTATCACTTCTGTTTTCGCGCTGGGGCTTATCGTCCCTCTCCTGAAATCGGACGCTCGTCGCTCGTCGGTTCCGACGATATAACTTTCGCCGCGACTGCCTCAATTAAAACACGTGCTGGCACGGTCGAATTAATGGCCGTTAATTATTGTATCCACCTCGACGTATTCCAGCGCTCTGATTTAATCACCCTCGTTTAAACGAGGGTTAATAAAGGAAAAGAGGGCTAAAAGTGAAAATTCAGGCTGGGGGACGAATGGCAACGAAGTGTAGGTACATATTATACGCTTCTTCGCGGTTCTTCGACGGAATTTTTGCGGCCACGGTCACTGCGAGAATGTCTTTGAACTGTTTCACGTTCGTGTTGCTCGAATGTGTCTCTCGTTTGCGCTACAATCACCCGCCGCGCCGGCAAGAAAATCGAATTATCACCGCAGAGGAGATCTTCTTCCTATCGAGGGATGCTCGGTCCCGGGACGTGCCGTAACTACTTCTACGGCGTGCAACGAGATTTACGAACCCCAATTGTCGCGCGTACCACTTAAATATAATTTTCATCGACACCATCCATCAGATGTAGATTCGTTCCGCGAAATTATGTCGACATAGAGGCAATAAACACAGCCGTTCAAAGCGATGAAATACAAAAGTTACAAAAGAAAAGTAATAATTCACGCAACGATGTGTCGTTCTTTCGAACGAAATCGTTCTAAAGAAGAAAAAATGGTTCGTGAGAAAAAAGGATGTGTACGGGGTGTTCATAAAACCGGCAATACAAAAAAAAATCTTACTAGTTTTAGATATTATATGAAAAGTAACGTTTCGTTGCATTGCATATGTATGAAGTGTGCAAGAAATATACACAAAATATGCAAAGAGTATGCAATACGCAAAACATACGTATTGTGCTAGATAAACAACATATCTTCAGAACCCTCTAATAACAAATTCTGTCCAGGTCAGATTACTTTACCTATTTTCTATAGAAATATGCATTTGCATAAACATCCACAGTCTGGTAATGAGTTGAAAGGTAGAGTATATTTAATTACGTTGTTCGCAACCCCATGCACGAGCATCCTATTAAATATTGATTCGATTATAAAGCCGTTTACACGTCTCGCGTCCAACAAATTATAAAATTTGTAATTTCGGTGGGCGGATCGCGCATTCAGTAATTGGAAACGTCAGTGCGCGCACGCGCGGCAAAATTTAACATTGACGGGGGTAATCAGGTCTTCTCGCGGTGATCGTGAAGCTTCGATTTTTGAAAAGTCAATTAGCCCGTCGTGAAAGCTGTATTTAATGTATTAAACTCAAACTGCCATCGTTGACAGATATTTTTCCTCGGTGAGAAATTATACTAATTAACCGGAGCACAATCGAGATGAATCGTCGCTTCGGATGTAAACAGTAATATCAGTGGAGTCCTAGAGTAAAATAATTAATCCATAAGATTGTCATTTTTTTTAGGTTAAACCAAGAAAATGAAAACTGTCCATGGTCAATAATCAGATCAACTGACCATTTTTCCCGTTTTACTAAAATCACTACTATAATATCAAATCCAATTAGTGACAGAAAATCAAACAGGACAAATGATGTAGGAGATAATTCCTCAATGGTCCGTAACTATTTGCTGACTATACCTGACTCCTTCCAGTAAATGTATCAATTAATGCATTATATCAAGCGTATCCACGATTGAATAGCCGTTTCTAGTACCGTGTCATTAGCAATATTATCGTATTAAATTACAGTCGAGAGCAGAACAGAGGATACGCAACGTGTACGAACAATACGAAAACCCAATAAACGAGTAATGCCTTTCTCATTGCGTATTAAATAAGTCACGAGTGTTTGCCGATTCGACAGGTGCTTGACAATGTCTATAAACGGTCAGGCAGTAGTAAAACTATAAACAGCGTTGTTTGGTAATTAGCGGAACGTTAGGAATTTTGTAAAAGAAACGCCGTGCCAATGAAAAAACCTCCGAACTCGCCCTTGTATCTTCCGTCTCCCGTGGACGATAAATTTTCCCGTGGAAATGCCAGCCGCGGTTTGAACCGGTAGTTCATTTGCAGAGAAAAAATACGCTTCAAGCGTGGAAATGTTCGAATTTGCATTTAGATCAGTTTTTCAGCATTGAAAAATTGAATTAAGGATCGGGGATGCATATGTATGTGAAAATGTTTATGAAATCAACAGCATGCGATTAAAACTGTGGAACAAAAACAGACGTTGGACGAGCGAGAACGTGTGCAGTGATCGTTTTCTCAATTTCAATCAAATAAAATAATGATTAAGTGATCCACGATTAATTTTCGAATAGTCTATATCAAGAATGTATATTCGAAAGTTTCTAGAATACGTGGATAGAGGAAACGAAACGCGTGTATAGAATAATTGCGTATAGGTACATACATATTAACCATGTGATAATAAAAGCTCATTGTAGGTTCACACGCAATTTATCGAAGCGTATAAAAATGTGGTGACACATACCGATTCGCCGATGGTGAAGGAGCGAGCCGTTAGAGACCGTCAGTGTAGTCCAGTATGGCCAAGCATAAATCACAGTTTTTCCACGCGGCGCAGCAATACATAGTCCAATCGTTCGACACTTCGTTCGGTATATTCGGCCAGCGATGAGAATTAGTCTGTGTTGATCCTGTCGACTCTGTAAATTACAATAGCACGAATGAGTGTGCGACTTGTCAATTTCGTGATTTTCAGTGAAAATATTGAAACCTACGTAAGGTGAGTCTTAAGAAACGCAACATCTGAATGAATAATATGAATGAAATATATAAAATTCGACGAACGTCGACAATAGTTTCTACTTTTAATTCGCAGCATCGATACCGCCTGACGTTAGACTCCACGTGCGGCTATGCAGGGGGAAGTACTTAAGCTATCACAAACGTCATCAGGTCGGACGAATAATGCATTAAGATCACACGATTAACTTCGTGAAATAGGCAAGGCACACGATTGGTACGATAAAATCGTTGAATTCGGAAAATCGCGTTCACAGCTGGTTTGCATTTCTATTCCAAAGTATGCGTATGTGATCTACAATTTCGTTAATCAATCGATCTGGTTTTCAATGTTGTCCGTCACGTTGCTCGTCCTGCATCGGATCGAGCTGACGCAATTTCGCTTCTCCGCGTATATGCGTCGGAGAACACGCTCGTTTGAAGTGAATCGAGAACCCTCGAGAAGATTCAGAGAACAGAGTAATGGAGAGACAGAGGAAATGAGAGGAGAGAGAAAAAGACAGACTCGCACACCTGTCTGAATCTCGAGTAACGAGCCAAGAGAAACACAAGGCGACCCCACGAATTCGTGCTGCTCCTTTGAGCTTCCCCCTTTTTAACCCACCGCAGCGACGGCGCGGTGCCTGGGATAACGCTGGGAACCGGTTCCCCGTAGTATTTATGCATCGTGTGTACGCGGCTTGCGCCTACGAATGCATAAGATGCGCCCAGCCCCTTTCTGCTCCTCTTTCCCATCCGACACTTACATGCGCAAGATTTCTCTCGGTATATACATATGTCCGTCATTCTTGTTTTTTTTTCTGTTTTTAACGTGCCAACACTCGCTATACAGCCAGGGACATATTAAACGCACTTTCGTGACGTCGCTACGGTACGAAACTCCTGAGACTGTTCTCTAACTCCACCAAAATGAAAGCGAGTCTCGTCGAATGTCCAGAAACGTAAGAACATCGGGACTCACAAATTGATTTTCCATTGACATTGAATTCAGTTCGACTCTTTTTCTACAAGACCACTTGGAACAAGAAACACTCACTGTGGTCCTTACATCTACGTAATAAAAAATGCAGAATAAATCTTTTTAGTTCTTACTTTATTACTTCGTTTCTGAAAAAAATTGACTTATATAATTAATCGAACGAACGCACTTTCGAGGTTAAACTAAATAGAAGCAATAAGTGACAAACAGACATGTTAATAGAGTATGTAATACTCATATTTCTTTTCGACAGCATAGTCTTCTTTTGGAAAGATTTTATTCTAGACCTTCAGTACTAGTGGATTACGTACATGTACGAACATACATGTTTTATAAATCTGACCATTCCCAAAACCTATCTTCGTAAAAGGATAAAATCATCTTATATCATACTTTGAAGTAGACATAAATAAAAATAACAACTGAATAGAAACATTGTTATATGGTATTCCTATAGGTATTGAAAAGGTTTTGTTGTTGTGAAGATAACATTGTATGAATGTATACTAGCCGTATAATGCTAGAGAATAACATATTTAATGTCAATAGTTGTGTTTATTAAGATTATTCATTTTGTAATTCTTCCCTACCCTTCCTCTAACCTTGTGACGAGAAAGGTTTAAAATCAAGGTCTTCATATAATCGAAATAAATATCCCAAATAACACATGACGCCCAATTACGGCTAATTTAGGTCTAAGGTGCCATTAAACCGTCTTCAAGGCGTCATGTGCTATCTGATATTACAGTATATTTATAAGTGGTATATTATTTACGATACTCACGAATGTCTACAAAATTTTCAGTTCCTTAGTTAGATGAAATTCAAGTGGGTATATGTACATCTGGAACCTAACTGCTACGCCCTCCGATTGTAAAGATAATGTACCTTTGAAAATGATTTCATGTTGTTTCAGAATAATTCTATGGAATTTAACAAAAATATGTTTTCCGAAGATATTGTATTACAATTCTTAATATACATACCTATTATATTTTGTTACAGTTGTTGTTGGAAAATAATGTACGTACAGCAACAATTAAGGTGCTCACGTAAAACCGTTGAAAACGATATTCGAAATATCGTTTTAAATCGATTCTGATTTTCTTTTACTTCAGCAGATGGCGCTGTCGATTTAAGCGCGAAAAAATAAATTTCGAGTCTATCATAAAACAGCTTAAGGCATCTTTCCATAAATCTTTTACACGTCAGTTAATGCGTAAAAATCAACATAAAACCACGAGTTGTTAATAATTTTGTTTGTTATGAAAAGTTGCAACTTGGAATACTGGAACCGCATGCCGAGTCATTGGGTACCAAGCACACTTCCTCTCTGTATTACGGCACGAGAAACTAGAACCTACCTACATATATGTATGTGTATGTGCATAATACACTCACAAATATACGTTTCGCCGTAAGTAGTAATGACTTTCATCTGGATTACAATTAATTAAGACAAAATGGGCAAAATGTTCATTAATTTTAACCCAGACCTCGTTGGTAATATCTCTAGTTGATCTGAGAAATACGACACAATGTACATTAAAAAAGGACATTCCTTCATTAGATAATGCAAATCCACCTTTCAAGTTGAATTTTATTCTTTAATTTTATAATAAATAAATCGTATAATTAACAGACAACTCAGGTTGTAGACGACTTTTCATATAAAATAAAATTTTGTAAGTGAAACTTAGGCTTATATGCTTATAACATACATGATAGATTTATCAAATATATAACTTTTGCAAGTTATTTTATTATAGATAAGATTCAGTTGTTTATAGTACAATTCAAGGAGATATCAAAGTATCTTAATATAAAAAAATAAATATTCTTATGATATGTTTATATACCGTAGTATATTTATCTATAGAAAAGTCTAAGCATATAGTAGAAAATTGCGTACTAAGTATTACTTCTTTCTTTGTGGAAAACATCTATCTTCTTGAACATTAGTTGCGTGACATACTTTCTTATTATTTACTTATTTTGGTTAAAAATTATTCATATTTTCGTATATCTATTGGAATGCACAGTAAATTACTTCAATAGTTCAATATGTGAAGACTGAGATTCACCTTCAGTCTCAAGAAAATCTGGTAATGCAAAATTCTCTTCTGATGATGAATCAGATGGTTCTAGAAAAAATGAAATACTTTAATAGTGATTCTATAGTGATAAATATGCAAAACTTTATTAATGAAAATGAAAAAGAGTAACCTACGATCTTGACTATTTTTACGTTCCTTTCCTTCATCTGTAGTAGAATTCTTTTCATGTTCATCTTTTTCTTCTGTTTTCTTTTCTTCTTCATAAATAAAACTATCGTCTCCAGTATCTTCATAAGTTGTAAAGTGAAGGTAAGAAAGAGTGCAGACAAGAGCTATGAAAAACAAATTTGTACCGATTCCAACAATAGCAGACAAAATCGGCCAATGAAACATAAGATAACGTAAACCAGATAAGTGAGCATTTATCATAACTGTTGCTGAATAAAATTCAATATGTCTTGACTGTATTTCAATGTATATTACTGTAACTGGATGGCTCTGATCTTCTTCGAAATTACCAAATAATTCTAAAACTACATTTTGCTTTTCTTCTGTAGTACCAAAAATCATCATAGGTGAAAATGTAAAAGTTGTAAGTGCATGTAGCAATGTACTGCGATAATGCATCATAGCAGATCTACATGCATGCTCCACAAGGAAACCATCTCTGCTGTGTAGTTGTGCACAAACCATAAACATACCTACACAAAAAATAGAAATTAGAATACAAATAAGTGATTATAGTTTTATATTTGTTTAAAAAATGAAGTTTTATAATAAATATATATTACCAAGTTCTTTATTGGCTGGCGATTCTGGCATTTCTAAATGCAGATTCACTTTATATGGTTGTCCAACCATAAGAAGTTGTTGCTTGTTTGTTAACTGTACATATGCTGATGGGAAGCTACAAATTCCTTTCTGTTCATTGCATGACCTGTAATAATAAAGGACAATTTAATCAACATTTACATATAACATATACTTTATGAGATTATATAAAACACAGAAAGCAGTATGATCTATTATATGCCGAATCTTTCTACTTAACTAACGTACAAGTGATAAGCTCACTTGAATTGTAGATGCACCGGGCGTATATAGGACATACTCGGCATGTATGCATAGTAGAATGCAGTGTAGAGGAAAACTGATAACCAAACAATAAGGACTCCGCTAATGATAATAATTCCACCACTTAATATTACATCTCTGGCAGACTGTACACCTCTTGTCGTTTTCTTCTGAACGCTAAACCATTTTTTATTTACTTGTTCCAATAACCTCGACGTCAACATTGCAGACGATTTAATTCACTTTGAGGAAGAAGTTGGTCTGATCACTGCGCAATTTTAATTGCGCTTTCAGGAATTGTTACATGAGATAAGATAAATCATTTATCAATCAATTAGTTTTCTTTTTAAATTATTTGGTACTAAAGTATAGGTTAACTGAATCACATTTCGCAGGTCACGTGGCAATAACAACGTTACCACAATGATAGTGCATGGAACAATAATGTTAGGTACTTTTCTAGATGTTTGAAAAAAATATATTTTATTAATTTTTTTCATCAGTCTATTTAACAATCCCGTAAAATTTACGTAAATAATAATCATTTAGAATAGAAAATACTTTAATTTAGAGTAAGTATGCCTTTTTATTTATAAGATGGATATGAAATTGAAAATTTTTATCTATGTTAACATGTACAGCATAATTTCTCATACAGCTATTCAATATCAAAACACATTGATGCACAAATGATGCATGTAATAATATGTAAGGTACATTCCATAGGAAGTAGTAAACATTTTATGATATATATTACAATTATAAAATATTACCAGAATTGATAATATGTTTAAAGTATTTTTAAACAATCTGTACATTATAATATAGTTGCTGATACTAAGAATGTACAAAGAATACATTCTGAATTATTTCCCCTTTCTGTGCTCCAATCGTGGCCTTCCTTTTTTAGTTGTTGGTTTATCTTTTCCTTTATTCAATAATGGATGAGTTTCTAGAAACAAAAGTATTGATAATAAATTGAATAAACTAACTATTGCGTCAGAATTTTCTGTTTCAAACATTACCATCTACAGGTGCTCCCTGCAAATTAATATCATGAGAACGATGCTTTTTCATAGGTGGTTCATGAGGCGTTGTTTGATTATCTTCTGAATCTTCTACATCTGGTGATATTGGTAAAAATTGCAGTGAACCAATATCTTCCATTTCCTCATCAGAGCTACAAAAAGCAGCAACTCTATCAATAGATGCAACATCTACTTCAATCTCTTCATCCTGGGCTTCTTCACCTTGGACTACAGACTTATCTTCATCGCTCAAATCAAATTCACTCTCCCTTTCTTCATACTCAACATTTTCATCCAATTCCTTAAAATCTGGCGCAAATGCAGACCAATTCTCAACTTGATTTTGTGCCCAAATAGAAACTACACCAGATGATATAGAAGCAATAATTGGTCTCACAGGATGCCACTATATCAAAGTGATTTTTTGTAGTTAATTTATGGACCATTTTATGTTAATGAAATAAAAGTTACTTATTTACCACAACATCAAGTAATAATTCTCCCTTAGTTCCATGTAAAATTTTTACTAGATTTCCAATACTCTTCTCCCACACATATAAAGCATGTTGTCTTGCGGATCCAGCACATACATACTCTCCATCTCCAGAAAAGCAACATTTTTTCCACATAGTTTTGTTCACAAGGTCTTGTAATTTTTGTATTGGTTCAGGTTCACCATCTTTACCACATGCTAATACTTCTGTACTATCGTACACTCGAATTACTCTATCTGATGTATTTACTAAAAAACAGGAACCTCGCCTTGCAAATTCAATACTTTTTACAGCTGTATTACTTGCAGTGCCTTGTGATATTTTATATGATGCTTTTACAGTTAGAGATTCTGCATCAAGGACTAGAATTCTACCACGAGCATTTCCAGTATATACATAATCTCCACGTCGATCAAAAGATGCTACTATATTTAAATCACTCTGCAATAAAACTATTGTAAATAAATGTTGAAAGTATTACACAGTTATATTACATATACATATGTACATACATCATCATCAAGAGGTATAACTCTATGTGAACCCTCAACATCAACCATTACTGCTGCATGTCTCATTGGACATACTAAGAATTTGTTAAGATTTCTTGGATGAAATTGTACTTTTAATATAGGTGAAGGAAATCTGTATTTTTGATCACATTCCCCTGATAAAACATCCCATATGCAAACATTATTGTCTGTAGAGGCACTTAATAATTTATGCCCATTCCTAGACCAACTATTTGAAGAAAATATTAGTAACATAGTATTAAAGTGTACTTAATGATATGATTGTATATTCTGATTTTAAATAATTTACCTTAATGAGCATACTGGATGTACATGTGCACTAATGATTTTTGCAACACCTCGTGTTAAAAAATCCCAAATGACAATTCTACCATCGTTACACCCAACAGCAAGAAGAGTTCCCCTCTTGTTGAAGGTACAAGTTACCGCTAATGATATACAGTCTAATGTACCATCAAATTCCTAATAATTATAAACATTGTAACGTTAGTAAATTAAAAATGCACAATGCATTCTAATAGATGCATCTTACCTCTGGATAATTCTGTCCAAACGATTCTGAAAAAGCGAAACTTCAGTAAAATTATAACAGTTTTACTATGCTTTCAAATAAATATTTATGAAATCTTACCTAATAATTCTAAATTCATTTTTATTTGACTTGCTAAAGTTATTGTTTTCTGGCAGTGTTATGTATTCGTTAACCTGCAATCTGCCGCCAACATGTTCCTAACCATTCCTAACGTCAATTCACGAATAACTTCGGAGTAATCCGTGCGTCAATCTTTGTCGCTGATGGTATGCTTCTAGGTGTGCCGAATGCAAAGTAAACATTACTAGATTCTTACTTGCATATATAGTACCTGATAATACTTATAAGTATTATTAAGAGGATTAATTCAATTTAATTTAGACTGTGAATTAAATTATTATACAAACTTAAGTAAAGTTATACATATTAATCATAAATATTTGTAAATAGGGACATCTTATACAATCGATTGAAATGGTAACCGTGGTAATATTGTAAGTGCACAACTGGCACAAACTATGCAGTAAAATACGTATATTAAGTTTGTTGCGTATTGTCTGCAATTGCTGTGCGTTTAATGAACATGTTTTAAAACTGTTTAAATAAGAAAGAAACTCAAATAATATTACTTGTGATATTATAGACAACATGATGTCAGTTTGTACCTGTACGCTTTTTTTTATTTATATAGTTGAATGTAAAGTGTTATAGACGTTAGGTTAATTTACTTTTCACTCTATATTTTTAATTATCACATGCTATCATAAACCGTTTGAAACATTTTCGTTATATGTTATTATTCTTATGAATCTCTTACTCTGTTAGATTCATTACTCAGACGAATATGCCTTACTAGTGGACGACGAACATATACTACAGCAACTGCAACAAAACTTCAGAATACTGAAATTGAGCCCTTCCGTACCTTTGAAACGTATCCTCCAAATCATACTGAAAGTCACTTGGGTCGAATATATACAGTACCATTTGAGGATCACCAAGTATTACAAAACAATATACCAAATGAATGGAAGCAACAAATAAAGATTTTTGCAGAATTTGGTATTTTAATTAGGAAACCTGCAGTTGAAATAATATCATATCTTGAACAGACAGATTACACAAGACCTATAAATAAATATGTTATATGTATCCTTTTTAACTTTTTAATCATAATTTGAGATTATGTAGTATGCAACCTAATAGCAAATGCTGCCAAATAAAGAGCATTGCTAAATACATTTTATTGAATTCTCATCCAGAGAGGATTAATGAAATATATATACAACTATATTTTTATTACAATTGTAATGGTTAGATGGTAGAGACGGTGTAGGAAAAACATCAACCATATTGCATTTAATTCACTATGGTCTTGCAAAAAAGTTCATTGTTCTTCATGTACCATCAGGTAACAAGCAGAGTTTTAGCAATGTATATTTATATCACCTGCATAATATTGTTCTGTTTCATATTTTTAGTTAATACTTGGTTTAGATTTCCAAAAGAAATTGCAAATTCCCCATTGGAACCAGATAAAATAGACTTAACTATTCATGCAGGAACATGGTTAAAATATTTCAAAAATTTAAATGCGCCAGTATTTAAAGAACTTCATGTAAGTAAACACAATATAATTTTCAGTGTTACATGTAATTAAAATAATTGTTTTGCAGTTGGAAGTTTCTAAGGATTATACATGGAGTGCACGAGAAAGTACAAAGTGTGGAGAATCACTTTCTAATCTTATTGATTTTGGGATACATCGACTTAAATTTGCCTGCGGAGTTATTGATGCTTTGGTGAATGAACTTAAGGGAGCTAGTATAGCTGGCAAATGCAAAGTGTTGACTGTTATGACTGGTTTTAATGCATTGACTGCTGATTATACATCAATTCGTGATGAAAACAAGGTGCATGTACCACCCAAAACGATATCACTAACAAAATCACTTTTGAGTGCTGTAAATCAGGATTGGTGTAATGGTGCGGCTATACTATCAGTGGATACAAGAGCAGTTAAGGTATACAGGCAATTGTCATGTAACACATAAGGTATACTACTGTTCAGAATACTTATCATCAACTGTTTCTGTTTCTAGTATAATAGAGAATCTATATATCCAAAGTATTTACTTGGCAAAGAAGGATTTGAACTTTTAGATCCTTTCCTTCCAATTAGTATTGAAAATTACACTCAGGATGAATTTAATACCATTATAGAATATTATAAAGATAGAAAATGGATTAGAGAGATCACTCCAGAAGGGGTCAAGGAATTAGAATTACTGTCAAATAGGAATCCATATGACCTTTGGCATTATTGTAAACCTTTATAAAATAAATAAAAGTGGTTGTTACGAAAGTTGAAAGGGTTCCTTTTATACTTATTACTGTAATGTGATTATTTCATTATTTTTCCTACGAATTTTTGGTCATATAGTGAACAACAAAGAATGTATTATTATGTACTTTATTGATTTAAATGATACAGTAATTTAGAAGGAATGTTGATCTGTAACTACAACCTATATTAATTAATACTACAAATGGTGATATATAGGATTATCTATTTCAATTTTGCAAATAAAATATACTTCTGAGAGGTTACAATATTTATACATGTATTCAAAATCAACTATATATGAACTACTATATATGTATATTATAAGTTTTGAAATCTGTGTTTACTGCTGTCCAGATTGAAGTATATCCAAAACTTTATTGATGTTCCCACCTTCAGTTTCTAACAAAGAAGTTAGTATCCCTCCATTGTTTGAAAATCCCATTAATATCATAGTTTGGAGAGCATTATGAATTACTGGATCGGGATGAAATACTCTTTCCTCTTTTGGTAATTCAGGATAAATTTTCTGACGTGATGAATCTTCTTTTGGTGCTGTTGGAGATGCCAATTCAGATGAAGAAACCTAATAAGATACAGGGTGTAATTATTAAAATTCTATACATTTAATATTTATTATTGTAAATTACTTTTCTGTGACTTACTTGAGTTTCAGGCATCTTACTTAAACTGGATGAAACTGAAGATGAAGAACTGATGTCAGAAGCATCACTTTTATCTACAATTGTCCATTCGTCTGTTGGTAAAGTCTTTGGAGTAGTTGTATCTTGATGTACAGCTGATGTAGCATCAGACTCACATGTGTTATCATCAATAGAATCAGTCGACTTTCTACTTTCTTTTGGAAATTGTTTAGAAGGATCTACATTTGTTACATTCGACACATTTTCTTTTGATTTTTCTTCTTTTTTTTGTTCATCTGTTTGAGGTACATTTGTGTTGTTATCGTCAATTTGAATGTCAATGTTTATTCCAAATGGATCTAGAAATTGTGTAATATCTTTTTTTAAAAGTTTAAATACTTGTTGGGTTTTCACGTTCTCCTTATCTTCTTGTGCTGGTGCTTCTTTAGAAGCACCTGCATCATCAGCATTTGCTTCTGTCTTTCTGTCATTGGAACCATTGAAGTATGGTACAAACTTATCGAATAAAGAAAATAGATTAGGATTATTTGCAGATGGTTCATGGCATCTTCTCATTGGGCACTCATTCAGATTGTCTTTACGTAAACGTGTTTCACTTCTTCTGATAAATTTTCTTATATGATGCAGCAAAGCTCGGCCATGATGAGATGACCATTCTAATTCTCGCGGCATACGTATCATCCAATGATCTGCGTGTAGATTTAAAGCTTCACATTGTGAACACAGATCAAAATTGTCACATTGTATACATTTGTATCGAAATCCTAATATATCACTATTACATCCATCACATGCTATATTGAAATGAAACACTCCTTCCTCCTTAGGAGGTGATACTTTTTTATTTTCATTAGGTACCTGTATGTACAGCCGAAGAATTTCTATGAACTTCTTATCAATTGTTTTTTTAACACTAGCAAATTCATCATTGCTTGCCACTGTAATTTTATCATTCTCATCATCTGAAAATTCAAAATTTTGATTAAAAAACTTACTGATATTATTAGAAAATTAAATTTTCAATTAAAGCATACAAATTTTCATGATGCCTTCTTTATTATAATAAGCAAAGTGACGTAGTTATTGTATAGAAAAAAAATTACCTATCCATAATATTATGAAGTCCTTGTTATGCAGTTCGGGAAATAAACTTCTTATCTTCTTATAAACATCGTCAAAAGTTACTACCATAAGGTCGTTATAAATAAATCTCCGAATTTCTTTTATGGAACCATCATTATTTTGTAAGGACACTTTAACATCTTTACTCCAAACCATTTTAACAACCAAATCTACATAATAAAGAAATTGACATCTTAATGTAAACGGTACAGCCCAGTAGCCATATTTGTTTGGATTACATATGTCATATGACATATGTGTATGAATTACGAAAAGAACCGTCAGCGGTCCAAATAATTTAGTTGGTTGAAACAATCGCTCGGAAAATGAAACACTCGGATTCGTTTTCGGGGCTGATACCCGATCGGTCGATTTCTTTTTCCAATTTTCATATTAACCCAAACAAAAATGTAAATTATCGCGTTCTACTGCTTACACTAAGAATTATAGTTTTTGTAAGGTGCAATCGTAAAGTTTTATCGAATATAATAGTAGCACTAACCAGCACGGAGTCACAATTGTTCTTCTTTCAAAATTCTGCTTCCGTATGTCCTGACGATTCTGTTATGACTCTTTTATAGGTAACGATACCTACACACGTCAGACTCGTTCTGCGTAGTCAACACAAAATGGCGCTTTCTGGAAATATGGTTTCAATTGAATTTCTTTCTACATTTTACCAGCTACAATGCTTTTTTACATTATCTCGATCGTCTCTTGTTGAGAGACAATTGTCTTGTATACCTATAAAATTCATTTTACACGCACTAATGACAAACTTTCCAATACCCAAAGCGGCGCCATTTTTGAATGAAATGCGAAATTGGACAGATGATCCCGTGGCCTCTATGTGTAAGATCGATGATTCACGATATACACCACTAACTTTAAATCATCATGCAAACAAGCATTGTTGCATCATATGATAGGATTGCCCTTGATGTGTTTTATCACGTTTTAGTTATTTATTGTCATGTTTATAATTCAAACGATATTTTATTGTAATTACTAGTGGTAATAAGGGATGCACTCTTCAAGAAAACACATACATATGTCTTTATAGCTTTCAGAGTTCTTTATTTTTTACAATCGATATTATAAAATAATTTTATCTAAATGCCGAAAAATTAAGCGTTAAGTATAGTAATATTTTGGAAAGTAGATTTTGTCATAACTTATTATAATGTTAAAACTTGTTAACCGATTAATATACACTTACAAATGTGTAGATACATACATACATATGTATATACGTATGTATTCCAGCGAAAGATCTAGAATCACAATACAAATGTTATAGACCTATTAATAGTTGACACTCTTAATTAATTTGTATAAATATATTTAAATGACCAGTTAGTCGTCTTACGTAAATATTTAATAATTAGTAAGAATATCAACTGCGTCGTAATATTTAATAACAGAATCGTTAACAGTTTCACTTTTATATTGTTTGTTACGTGTATTCATGGATTACGATATATGTATACACTCGCAGTAAAATATGTATGACAAAGTTACTATGAGATAACTCATTAAATATTAATATTTAAATTCTAATATGATAACAAGACTGTTAACTGCTTGACCTTTTTCTCTAACATTCCAGTGTTTGTGGTGGGACACGCCGTTGACATATGTATGTATACATATATGTATGTATGACGTTTTACGTAGTGAGTGGGGATAGCGTTACTTAAGCGCTGAACATAGTTTTCGTTCGTCATTCTTCCTGCTTCGTGTAGACGTAAAGTACGTTCTTGTATTATTTTTGATACATTTTTGATAAATTTATCATCACAGACGAGATATAGAATAGACCTACATGAAATGTAATTTTTTGTCACATGCTCTCAAGGCTCCTCTCTAAAGTCCTTACCATTTCATTGTTAATACCCGACGTTACCGATAAAGCATAAATTCTGAGTATTATTGGCACAAATGGAGCATTATATATTCCATTTATATTATGTACGTATATCTAATATGATATGGCGGGAATCAAAATATCCGATACTACGGTTTAAAGTATGAATACGATACCAGTGACTACAGACATCTGTAGTCACGAAAGTACGTATATATTTTTTGACTCATCTATAACAAAACTATAACTTATTCTAAATCAATAATATCGTTAATGGACACTTCAATAATGTTACTTTTTACACGTTCTCTTTTTATTCGTCTTTTTTTATCTAATAACGCGATAAAAAAATTTATTAAGAAAAATTTTATTATTATTTATTATAATTTCTTTATTCTATTAACCTTATGTGCTAGAATACAAATGCATACAATCCGCAGTCTACTTATAGCGCTTTACATGCTCGAACACATTTTGTTGGATAACGAATTTGAGTATTATCGCGGAGTTTTATTGAATATAATTACGTTTAAATTATTATGGAAGCGCAGTGTTCTGAGCATTCTTCTTTATATAATGTGTTTGAATTAGACGAAGGGTAACATTAAATATCACGTATTTATACAATGTCGTTTCATCGGAACACATTTAACTCGCTCTACATTTAACGTAATTCAGTTCTATGAAATCGACAAGAACGCACGTAGATATATAATTGAAAAACCCGTTCTTTAGCTGCGATCATTATGTAAAATATCGTGGTCATTATAACGTGAACGCGTAAAAATAACGATGCTCTCCGCTTACGCGCAATCGTTCAACGTCAGAAAAAAGTAAAAGTCTGGTAGTAATTTTCTAATGGAATGTAGATCGATGCGATCGTTTATATCAGGTTACTGCATATTGGAATGTATTTTCTGTGCGATAGACGTGTCAGACTCGGATCCGCAGGTTCGATCAACCAAGGGGCTTTCCGAAACGAATTATGTACTTGCAGGATATTCCGATACCAGAAATGTTTTCACGAACATTCGCATAAATGTTTTCGTACGCAACACCATAATTAAGTTTTTCAACGAGGCCGTCAAGTGCGCGTTATTATTGTAATCTATTATCTTCTCAAGCTATTTTGCTATGCTCCATATCTCCCGTGCATTCTATAAATTATCAACCAACTTACCGTTTTCTGCATTACCATGACATTATTAAATTCCATTTAATATTCGATTACCATCGCGTTCGTCTAGTGTCGTATTTTAAGGGGCATACGTTATCGGGATAAAGAGTATTACACGAGCGTGTCTTCAATATTTTATGTTCGTCCCTGCATACGCTCGAATTATCCACCATAAAAGTGCTTCTCTACACTTACGGAAATTCAGTCATTTGCGCTCGAGACCGTGGTGCGACGTTCGGTAACAGCTCTTACAATAAGAGAACGTGGAAAGGCTCGTATAAAATGAGACTTCTGACGTATCTGTATTTTGTTTCTTTCGGTATCTATTTGTCAGTGGCAGATATGCCTATCAAGGAGGTGGGATACATACCATTGTTAAAAACCATTCGCAAGTACTATTTCGCACACGCCATTGTTTTCGTACAGCCGGTCAACGATCATAAAGATTTCGATGGTACGAATTAATAATTATTTCATTACGATCCCTTGCTCTTATTAATCTTATTTAAACTATCATATACATATATAATTTCTCCTAATTGCATTCTTATGTCGTTCAGTGTTCGTAGTAAGACACTTAACGCACACATGGACCCGTCTCCTTCAAAAAAACCACATTGCCATCTCGAGTATCACGTTCGAAAACATGAACGCCTTATCTAAAAATTGCGGCAGCATGGTACGACCGCTCATCGTCGTCCTGATACCTGGACCGCACGCGTACAACGAGTTCTCGAAGATCACGAAAAACTTCAAAATGTCCTGCCCCGCGTGGTTTGTCGTGTTCTTACCAACGCCGGAAAACGCATTGCACGATTATTGTTACAGACCATCCGGAAATCCGTTTCATCTGGCGTTCAATACTAAAATGTTGGTAATGTGTCCCGGGGATAATGTTTTATACGAATGGTATTCCGTGGATCGAAAAAGCACAGAGATATTCAAGCTGGGTAAGTGGGACGTGAATTCGCCACAGAGCATAGAGTTATTCACGAACTTGAGCCTGTACGAGAGAAGGAATGATTTGAAGGGCATCGTTCTGCGAGGAGTCACCGTTCAAGTAAGAGTTCCTTAGAAATGCAATCAAAATTCGGTATATATAATCAAATAAAAAAGAAAATTGTCTTGGGAAATCTTCTACCGTTCATGGTAACACGTAGCTTGCCACAGTGGAATCGGCCGTACGTAGCCAGACATACTTTACTTCGTTTTTTAAGACATTGTAAATGGTTAAAAATATATGCGTTTAGTTAATAGAGGTTGCTGATCTTGTTTTAAATTATATTGCGATTTTATTTTACGCAAAATTTTGTAACGGTGTTTAAATAATACAGCCTCGTTAGAATTTACGTGTCACCCACATACCCACATTTGGGTGACATGCCGGTTACGGTGCTAATAGAGCACTTGTTTTCTCATGTTGTAATCGATAGCACTATGATCAACGATTTAGTTTCACTCTCCAGATTTCAGATCACTGAGGGTATTTTAAATTCTGCCACTTTACTACTTTATTTTTCATTATTCATTATTTCGAAGATACGTAATTTTTAAACATTTCGTCTTCTTACGCAGCGTTTAGAGATAATAGAGTAAAAGTTTGGTAGAAAGTTCTTTTAGAAGGTCTTTTTATGAAAAAAATTCACTTTCATCTATAGACCTCGATATTGCTCAAAGTATACGATAAGGAAGTGTACGGATATTTCGGAAAAATCATGAGAGAGCTGGAGCATGCTTTGAACTTCACTATTGAAATCGTGGCCGAGGAAATCGAATACGGGAACTTCAACGAAACAACAAAAAGTTGGAGCGGAGCGATGCGTTCAGTGGTTACGGGGAAGGCGGACATCGGTGTATGCGACTTTTCGATGACAAACGACCGGCTCGATTACGTTGATTTCACGGTTCCCTTATTGACTGTTCGGCAGAATTTGTTTTACAAGCAACCAGCGATATTCGCTGTCAAGTGGTTCGCTTACTTCAAGGTACGACATAGATTTATTTATATGTGTTTGTCCTTTTACAGTGGCGGATCCGAGAACCTTTCTTTGGGGGGAGACGGGTGGCGAAATGTGTAAAAGTAGGGTAGACCAATGCGAATCGGATCATTTTTTGTTTGATAGTAGAAAAATAATAGTTAAATTCAGTATTAGTTGAAATTTAAAGATTGCTGAAAAATTCAAATTTTCATAAAAAATGTCTTTAATACATATGTACATCTTTTGGAACCATCTTTTACAAATATTAGGGGGAGGGAGACAAACACCACCATCGCCCACTCTGAATCTGCCACTGGTCGTTTAATTAATCGAGCATTGACGTCCTGTAATATTTAGAATTCCTCTCCAACAGTGCTTCACTCCCACAGTCTGGATCTCCCTAATTGGTTTACTATTTGTCGCCCAGATTATTACGTCTTTTATGAGGCGCTGGGTAAATTCATTGCCTATAACACAGGTCATGTACGAAGAATGTCTTCGAGTATGGGGTATCGTTTGCCTCCAAGGTTTGACAGGTAAATTAATAGGTTTTTATATTGTATGCCCATTTGTGTTGTTTGCTTTCGTAAAAATTATTGTCCCTTCGTCAAGAGAATGAATTGGCCCGGCGAAATATCGGCTGATAATGGTTTGTTAATCGATAAACACTTTTAGAGTTTTAGAAATCGTCGGTACATATACACTATTTCAAATTTCTAAAAAGTTTCAACCTTGTTTATATTTAATCAGGATACATTTTTCATATAATGTAGATACATGCATATGTGAACGCGTTACTTTTTCGTTTATATTTTGCATTCAAGGTTTTCGTTACGAAGCGTTCGCTGGGGATTTCATCACGGTTGTTCTTTTTCAGAATTTCCACGGAACTCGTCACTGAAGCTAGCGTATTTCAGCGTATTCATCTTAGCTTTAGTGATATCCTCCACTTACTCTGCGTCATTGACGTGCTTTATGACAGCTCGCATTGTAGACGCACCGTTCAGGACAGTCGACGAGTTTTTAAAAGACGGCACGTATAGGGTAATCGCGATAAAAGGATCCGCGGAATACCACATGGCTTTCGTAAGTTTGTCCGATAACAGAAAATTTTGACATGATATGCTTTCACTTTTGCTCACCGAGTAAATGAATTCACGTCACGGGCGTTGAACAGTGTAACACGATGAATCGAAATGACATAACTGGAAACGGCCGTGTGGAAAGGGTGTTTTGCTTTCAATTCCGATAACATTACAATATGTTACAAAGGGGCGGCGTGCGATAAACTTGTTTAAGATAAATTCGATCAAAAATTAAAACACCTACAGTTTTATGTACAGGAGCAGAACATAGTAATTTTTCATATACATTAGACTTGGATTTTATTTGAGTAATTTTTTAGAAAATGATTCAAAGAGCAATTTTTATATAGTGATAAGTTCTCGTAGAACATCGATGACAACGATGATTTATGGTCCGAAAATTATGTACCCATGCTATGTAATAAAAACACGAAGATAACCTTGGCGAAACTATGCGCATTAAACAGAACCGACTTTCTCAAGGGTTGCAAAATGGAGAAGCATTCAGGTAACCATGAGAACGAAATCTAATTGTATTTTCAGTCTTCGAACGATCATCTCTCGAATAACATGCAGAAATTAATGAAATCGGAGGACAGTCAACCGATGGATATGATAACCGGATTTAAGAGTGTAGGTTTGACCTTAAGAGGGTGTTTAATGTTATTCGCTTTGAACAGAACAGCACGGAATTGCATAAACGTTGGATTCGAATGTTTGTAGATCTGCAACGACAACAAGTTGGCGTTTTACACCGCTTTCGGTCATCATGTGCAAAAGAGATCGGCAGATGTTTATATACCGTGCACTGTCTTCAGTATTTACGTCGGCCGAATGGAGAGTATGTCTATGATCTTGACGAAGGATAATCAGTACACGCCTGTTTTCAATTACCAGTCTGTATCCACCAGAACAATACTATATTCCACGTTCAAAGTAAACGATTCCATGAAAAAAAATTATGTTTCGTTGCAGCCTTCAAAAATTACTGAGCACCGGCGTGTTGAATCGTTACATAAACCGAGAAGTTTTCAGGCAGGAACCCGCGTTTCAGCCGGTTGAATTCGGCAACATCGTATCCGTTCTAATGGCCTTCATATGCGCCGTTATAGTTGCGCTCGTAACACTGACCGTAGAGATATGTTTCCATAACTATAAACGTCCAAGATTCTGATCACCGTCACAGTCAATAGTCAGTCTATTTTTGTGCTTCACAGATCGTCAGTATCAATTTCAGCACGCACGAAGGGACATGCACGTGTGCACTATAAAATTGTCCAATTCGTTAGTTTTCAAATAAATGTGTTTAATTAGGCGCGTGATTTCAGTCGTGTCCAGTTACGATTGAATCCCCTCCATCCTCGAGTCTATTATTTTCTCCCCCTGAAACGCACGATGCGGAATTCATCAAAATCATTCTATTTGTCGCCGTGAAATCTACTGAAACGAACGAAGAAAACGTTAACGAACTGCGATTTATTTTCTGATATAAACACGCGCGTACACATTCTTATCGGTGCTAATCTTTGTACGATTTGTGCCATAACCTGTATGGTTGCGCTTGGTAGCGGCTAATGTGGGACGTTGTGTTCCGCTCGTAATGAGCCACTGCCTTCGCTTCTAGATCCACAGATTCGATAAATTCGAACGTCCGTCGCGTCACGGTTTGCCCGGGGGATTTTTTTTTTTCACTTTAGCCAGTCATCGTTAGAAGCGGTCTGGAATCGCGAGAGGGAAAAGAATTGCGACGAGGTTCGCAATTGTTGGAATTTTGCGGTCCGTTCGATGAACTGTCAGTGAAAACGAACAATACGGATAATTTCGATGTTTGGCTCTGAGTAGGGATGAAATGATTTCGGATAATTTTAAGCTATTCAACGAATAAATGTCGCCTCCTCGAACGAGATGGCACGGTTCTATTACCGCGATATCGGTGTCCTACTGATCTTGTCCATTGCTGCATTTTCCATGGATGTAAATGACAGTTATAATTACATTCTACTGATTACGGATATTCACAACTATTATGGAACGTCCTGCATCATGATCGTGCATTCCAACCGATCTAGCGGTAAGTTCGTACTCTTTGAAAATATATTTGACGAACTCTATTATCGCTCACACTGTCGATGGTACACTGTTTCGCATAACTATACAATCACCCTAGAATATTCAATTCTTATGTATTGTGGTTAAAATAAAAACGAACCAGGTATGCCATATCTGAAATCGTGTTGCGAAATAACGTCTCTGCAAAAAAAGATTATATTCCATTGAAAAAGGGAGGATAAGAAGGGATTGAAAATCTTAGGGTGGTTCTATAGTTATGCCAAACAGTGTATTAAATTATGAATAGAGTGGTGCTTTTTTATAATTATAATAGTTTTTGACCATTTATTTTCTAAATTGGCATAAATCTATTTTCGAATTTTTTTTAACCCGTTCTTTTGGAAATGGAGACTTATACTCAAAAAAACCGATCATATTTCCAAATAATTATTGTTTCAGATTTCAATGAGACAACGGTTACGCAAATATGGTCCCGATCGTTCTCCCGCGGTGGCATCATGACCATGATCGTCAGCTTTTCCGACGTTCCCCGTGAAACCAAGAAATACCAAGGTCGTACCGCGCGTCCGTTGTATGTCGTCCTTCTCACAGCAAATGAGACCATGAGCGAGTTCGGGAAGGTGACCAGACAGATCGATATCTCTTTTCCCGTCTGGTTCGTGATGTTCCTGCCGTATCGAGAGAATCCGATGAAGGGTTTCTGTCGGAACCCAATTGGGAACCCGTTCAATCTGATCTTCAACACCGAGATGCTGGTGCTCTGTTACGATCAGCCGGTTCTGACGGAATGGTACGCGTTACAGGACAATCGCACCAGGGTCTCTGATTTGGCTGTTTGGAAGCGTGGCCAGAGATTCCGCTCGAAAATGGAAAACAGCTTGTACACAAGGAGGAACAACTTGTACGGAGAAGTTCTGCGTACAGCGTACGTCGAGGTAGGTGCACGAGAATTGCCAGCGGTTGGAATAAATTTTCTTGAATATCATGATAACCGAATCGAATCAGAAACGGCGAATGATTTACGGGAGTAATAATTTCTTCAAACGGTTCACAATTTTCACGGTGATTTATCGAAATAACAACGACGGAGCGTTTTAACCCTTTCACTACCAATGGGACATACATATCCCAGTGGGGAGTTAAAAAATTCTAATAGAAAATTTTATAGGCGAGACAGTTAAATATTCCGGCTCGTTGGTAAATACCGTGATGTTTGTTGAACATTTCCCATGCAACGGAACGTCAAATATCTTTATTTATTTACTAATGATTTACTAAATTTTTAAGACGACAGTAGGTCTTTAGCAGTGTGGTATAAGTCGAGTTTTAAAGGGTGGTAGTGAAAGATTCAACGGATTGTAGGTTGTAGGTTCAATTTACGATTCTAACGTGTTCAAGGAGTCCACGTTCGTCGCGATGAAGGATGGCGTCTTCACGCAGTTTCTTGGCGCAGTGGTCCACGAGCTTAGCAAATCGCTGAACTTCACGCTGGAAGTGGTGCACGCTATGACCGCGTACGGCAACTGGAACGAAGAGACACAAAGCTGGACAGGCGTGATAGGCGAGGTGGTCTCGCATGTGGTCGACATCGGGGTCGCTGAATTCAGCATAACCAACCATCGGCTGGACGTGGTGGACTTCACGTTGCCGTTAATACTGTCGCGGAACAGAGTGTATTTCAAGAAGCCCGACAGTTCATCTGTACAGTGGTCCTCCTACTTCAAGGTTTCGTTGTTATTTTAATAACGTTGTTTATCGACAAGCTCGCGGACACCTTCCTTTGTCCAGGGAAAAATCGATGCCAGACCGGTGTGAAATGTTTCTACCCGTGGCAAAGGATAATTACGTTCGCACGCGTCGTGTTTATTTCACGTTTCACCGACTCGTCCGTCACGCCGATATTTCTGTGCCCAGGCGTTCAACAGAGACATTTGGACGGGGATAGTGTGCATCATCCTAACCGCCCCAATAATTCTGACTCTTATGAAGACGAGATGTCGTATTGCGATGCAGATCATTCTGGACAATTACATAAGCGTTTGGGGGATTTTCTGCCAGCAGGGCATGTCAGGTACTGACGACGTGGCTGTCGACGAAACTTAAAATAATATTATATGCACGGATTTGGTACATTTGAAAAAGCGTTGAATATTTGTATTCATGTTCGCCGTTTAATATATATATAAAGATGTTTTTGTTTAATAGCTTTAAATGCCAAACTATCCGAATGACGTTTAAACAAGATTCAATTTTATTTCAGACTTTCCTGACGAATCGTCTCTGAGATTTGCTTTCATGTCGATTTTCGCGTTAGCGTTAATCATTATGTCCGCGTACTCCGCCTCGTTGATCAGCTTCTTAACCGTCTCCACGATCAGCCTACCGTTCACCACTCTGGAAGAATTCGCGTACCATGGATCTTATAGGTTAATCGTTTTCAAAAACAGCGCGGACTACGATATGATAGTTGTAAGCTCGACAGTTGGACCTAGTACACCGATCGACGGTGATAGACACACTAAACAAGTCTGATTTCAGTCGGCCAACGACAGTGTGTCATCGAGGCTGAAGAGGCTGTTGAAGAACAAGCAGGATTTACCGTTGACGGCGTCGGATGGCTTTCATCAGGTGACGCCTACATGGATATTTCATTGAAATTTTCAATCTTCGGCAATATTTCCATTCTACCGTAGGTCTGTTCCGGAAAGGTGGGCTTTTACGTAACCGAGGTGATCAAGGATGCCATAGGCCACACGCCTTGCGAAGTCGCGTACATAGAAGCCAACAAGATCGACAGTTTAGCGATCGCTTTGAGAAAGGGCAGCCCTTATACAGGACTCATGAATTACGAGTAAATAATGTACAGAATTCATTCCCTACAATTCGATTGACTTTTCTGCCTGTGCTAGATTCGTTATTTTCAGATTGCAACGGTTCAAAGACAACGGGGTGTTGATGAAACTGAGAAAGACGTTCGCGGAACTGACTACAACGTACGATAAAGGGTATCCCGTTGTCACCTTGGGCGGTATCGCGCCGATCCTGGCTATACTGGCGGGCGGTATAGTCTTCGGATGCCTGATATTAATCCTCGAGAAGATGTATTACAACGTTTGGTACAGCAGACGCGGCGAAAGTTGGCGGTTCGTTCGGAAACTAAAGGAGACGCGAACGAAACACTGGTGGAAGCCGAACGGAATGGCGGAGATAAATTGGAAATCCCGTGAGAAACGTACATCGAACGAGCTGGGATCAGCCGTCGTAACGGTGGCTGATAAATTGCACGAACGTTTTGTGCGCTTATCGGGGATCAGGGAATAAATAGGTTACAATGATTACTTCATACATGAACACGTCATACTAGCTGATTGCGTCGAGGTTCTCACGCATTCCATAGGAGAAGGTTGCCGAATTTGTACCATCGCCTAGGTTGGACCATTACTGTAACCTGTCACGAGTAAGAAATTTTCACCATATGATAGGAAACATGTGTTGCTTACACAGGGTGGGCCACGAAACGCGATCGGCTTAAATTATTCTACAGCTAGGTGTTAGATCCAAAAATTTGTTTGGCCAATATAACATGATTCAAGGAGAGCTTTAAGATGATTGTACCAAATTTGTGGTCAACCCTTTTCCAAGAGTTTTCAAGGTCACTTTGAATTTTTTATAGACGAACCTATAATTTTGTTACAATAACTTCTTTAATAATAAATAATTTTTTTCCTTGTAAAACATGATAGGTTTATCTATAAAAGAAACTGTAGGTGACGTTGAAATCTCTGGGAAAAAAGGTTGACAAACAATTTGGTACAATCATCTTACAGTTCTCCGTGAATCATATTATACTAGCCAACAAAATTTCGATCGAACAGCTAGCAGTAGAATAACCTAAACTGATCACGTTACGTTTTCCACCCTGCATACAAAGTTAGTTAATGCAATCATTACTATCATACATATATTATCTATCACAAGGCGCAAATTGCATACATATGATAAGTTACAGTAGTGCAGAGGTTCCCAACCTGGGGTACGCGTACCCTCAGGTGTACCTGCTTGGTGTTTTAGGGGTACGTGAGAAGAATAAATTGATAGAATAGCAGGTATATAAATGAAAACTATTTTTCTAATATTAGAGGGTACAATTTAGAGAAATTGTCTGCCAAGTGGTACGCAAGTCAAAAAACGTCGGAAACAATTGCAGTAGTGGTCCAATCTAGGCGATGGTCCAAATTGAGTAAACTTCCTCTACAACTCTGCATACATACGTGCAAGGAAAAAGCTTTTTGACAATAACGCGCGCACGAGTTCGCTGCCGATCAACAGGCCAGGCTTGTTAATTCGTTATGTATCCCCGTTCTTCGCATGAAATCGCTTTCACTTCACGCCACGGTAACATCGTCAGACCGCGAGTAATCAGTTGCAAATTTCCGCATATCGTTTCTCCCCGCGAACGTTCCATGGCCGGGACTCAATGAACATTTTTCGGTCACGAGTTTCTTATTTTTTCCTTTTACGTTCGTCCCTGCTCCGATTAGACCTCGAGTGGCTTTATTCACGAAAGGGCATTCGAAGATTGCAACCAGAATTTACGATACTTCGCAATGTTTGCGAATTATTGGACGCCGAAAGCAAGGGCGGAGCGAGCATTGTTGCAACAAATAACGACTATTGTTTTCATTGTGCAGCGTGTCTTGTAGAGCGCGAACCGAGTTCAATCGAGAACAAAGCGCTGGCGTGTTCAAGAATAAATTGAAAATGAGGTCCTGACGCCGCGAACCTTGAACTTTGGACGTAATTATTCTCGAAAACGTGACTATCGCCCGTGATTAACTGTCAAATACACGTTAGAATTGTAATTTATAACTCAATTCTCTCAAAAATCAAGCTTTCTCTAAACAAATTTATTTTATGCAATTCTTTTATTTATTTTTGCAGGTGAACTAATTACCGTCTCGGTTGCACCGGTCTCTATTTAACGTCCCGTCTAATTAAATATCGTTAAGAGGGTTGACTAATGACATTCTATAATGTAAATACACAATTTTTGCGTAATAAATGCAATCGTCTGCTGATCGTGTTAGAGCCGAAGACACGTTGATTAGTACGTAACGGTTGACCTACGACCTTTTCGGCAGAAATTCGCCCACGTAACTATCTTCCCACGTGAATCAAGCAGCATCTTATTGTTTGGTGTGGCGAAAACTCGAGGACCTCGTTCATTTTCTGACATCTCTTAGTCCCGTCAGAATAGAGACGTTCGATGCGACGTGTGTATTATTCATTATTCGCTTTGAGAAAAATCCTGTTCTTGCGTTTCATTCGAATTCTTTCGTCCCATTCGTCATTCCGGACGAAACGAGCATTTTGACAAATGTGTGAAATTTGTTTGTGTACGTTGCAATAAAATTGTTTGTACCCTCATTGTGTCTAATTTAACGTTTTCGAACAGAATGTTTAGATTCCCTTAAATATTTTACTTGGAATATTTGTGCAATTTTCCGCGTTATGTAACGAAGATTGTTGTCGATCGAACTCTTTACTTGGCCGTGGAACATGTCGAAGCGAAAAATTCTCGGAACAAAAATTCGCAAACCATACGCATTCTATCCGTGCACTTTGCATAACTTTTTAGATGTTTGCGTCGTATGTTTTCCTTTCTTGAAATAGAACAGTAAAATATGCTGAAAATGCTCGTTTAGATGTTCATCTTTAAAATTATACCAAAATTATAAAATAAACCCAAACTTTAAACTTTATAGTTAAAATGTACAGTTAAATATTAACTATCAAATACCCGTGTGTTTACGAGATTTTGATTAAAGTTAGTTACGTTTCCGAGCGTCTGAAGACAACTGTCACAAAAAATACACGAACTATTTAACCAACCTAATACGATCATACGTCGAGAATCATTTCAAAGGTGTCTTATGAGACCTGTTTAAAACGATGCCAGACAAGCCGTGCAAGGAAGAAGAGTAAGCACTTTCATACACAAAAAAGCTATTCACAATTCTTATTACTAAACAATTTACCTTTCACCACTTTCGCTTTCCTTTGTCTGAATTGCTCTCCACAGATTCGTTCGTGCCTTCGAATCCGTCAAATATACATACTCTGTCCCCCGATGACTCATCCACGTATATGCTAACGAGTTACAAAAATAAAGTTCCTAAGTCTGCCTTTTTGCCGAATATAATCTACCCAAAAAATAAGAATACAACTTGCAGCTCCTGAAGCCGAAATCTTCTCTTTCTTTAATCCACGAAAAAAAAAAACGAATCAACATTAGTCCAGAATTAAAATTTAGTATGTATTTTATTCAAATAGTAGCTAAATAAAGAAATTTTTATATCATGAAAGTCTGAATTTTTAGGGCAATGTTTTCTTCTATTTTCGACTGAGGTTCGTAATACGAAAGGGTCCGAAGGAAACAATACTACATGGAACAAATCTTTCGTGTTTAGTAATAAGTTAATGTGAGTAAAGATAAAGTAAATTTACTTTTGACTAGGTGTATCCTGCAGCGAAGGTAGCCTACCGTGCGAGCATAAGTTGCTAACACGCCGGCACCGTGGCAGGATACGGACGAGCACGCGCTGCGTTTCCGCTTTTCGGTATGACCGGAAGTGACCTTTGCCTCATTAGAAAAAAGCAGCACGCGCTCACGTTTCAATCCCTCAGCAGTCAAACTCAGGTATTATACCCGAGAGAAATCTTTGAGACGTGCGCTGGATCCTTTGGCCTGTCAAAAGTAGACACGATCGGTCGATGTGTTGTATTCACCGTTTCGATGGTATTTGCACCGGCGCTATATCAACGGAATACCGCGAACGTATTATCGAGAAACGAGATCGCGGTGATTTTCCGCGCGAAAGAGGGCTTGATTAGCCGCGAGACGTTAATCTCGAGCGAGCCTGGACGATCCAGTCCGTGAACCAGAGCAATCATCGATCCCCCTTTTTCTTGTTTCTTCTTTTCATCGTCGGCGAAATAAACCGGATAACCTTGGACGGGAGTGCGCTTCGACGGGAATGGATCGTCATCGATATGACGACGCATGTTGGGAGGTATTAATTAAAAGCGACAGAGGACTCGAGGCAACAACTCGGCGACGTCGACACTTGTTGCGTATATGTATAACCCGTGTATACAGAAGACACCGTTGCCGCCACGTCCATTTTGCTCTTCGTATCGAGACCGCCTTCGGTTTATCGAAATGCATTCCACGGACAATCGATCTTAGAACGGTATCCCATTTTAAAGGATTCTGCGATCGTTTGCTTAGCAGCGGTACCACGTGACAGTCATTGCTGACAGGTTGTGTCATCTCTGGGCTTGTCCAGAATGCCATTATTATCGCGCTTTGTACCGGCTAGACTGGCTGTACGACTTACACCGACCGGTAACAATGACAGTTCGAACGATTGCGAACCAGGAAACAATAATCCTCGCCAATAATGAGTATTGTTAAGGGAGGAGACAATGATGCACGGTGACGGGGAACATTTTCCGAGGAGGCCGACCGAGAAATGAAGCTGTTGTTCGATAGCTGATGTGCTTGACTAGCTGTAATAACAACCTATGGATAATATTTCAGGTGAGGGAAATTAAGATTTATATTTTTCTAGCGACATTCTACACGTTAGTGTTGTGTTAACAATACGTGGTTTCACACTGAATCTTCAGTCTTTCAGACGAAAAAACACAAGCGCAGAGGCAACGCACCGGTAGATCCCGAGGGCTTTGGGAATGATTTTATCGAGAAATTGACGGTGAAGAAACAGCTTCGTTGATCCGCTTGTCTCGTAAATCCACGGACCCGACTACCGAGAAGCTTATTACCCTGTTCGGCAACCGTGGGTGGGTATTAGCGTTTACATTGGCAAACCGTGGCGCTTGTGAAACACGGTTCACCGGTAACGTTCAATAGAAGACGTCACCGCGGTTACGGGTAAGTAGATGGAAATTGCGTGCCGAGCGATCAACAGCGACGAACATGGATCGACGACCGCGTGAGATTTCTGCTCGAGTATCCTCCGTTTATAATTGTACTCTGTGATATACAAGCTACTTTAATATTCCATATTTCAGGAACACGTTACCGTTCGTGGCTAACTACCCAACTTCTGCGAGGAAAATCTTTAAACAAGTGATAATTAATTATACTATCGAACAGCGATCAGTTACGTAACTGAAAAAAGTTCACTTACAGTTAAAACTGAATTAAATTAAATTAAATTAAATTTAATTAAAACTGAACGTAAAGAACAAGATTTCTGAATGTCAAAGAGAAATACTTATTCCGACCTCAAAAATCCAATAACTCAGGTCTGGATGTTGGTCCATTTTCCTGAAAGTTCATTCACCCAAGGATCGAGAAAAATGCACGGCACCGATTTCGCGGGTCCCCCGAAAGACAGGCAAGAAGATTTGACAGTTGGCGGGCATCTGGCCTCCCTGTTCCTCCTCAATGCCATCCGCGTTCACTGCCTACGTATACCGGGTGTCGCGTGGGTGTATACGCTCGTGCTCAACGCGTGCACGTAGTGGGGATCCTCCGGTATACTCGACTGGCTCGCACAGAAAGGAAAGGAAAAGAGTGGCGTACCTACAGCTGGCCCGTAAACGCGATTACGTTTCGTCGCTGGCAAACCCATTCAGTGCTCCTTACGGCACGAGGGAACTTGGTGCTGTCGGTGCCTGCGTCTCGACCCGTGTGTGGACTTATGCGTATCCATCGGTGATCACCAGGATCGCAGAAGATCGAAGGATACCAGCTTGTGTGTACACTGGAAGTTAACAGCTCCCTAGGGGATCGCGTGCGTGCTTCATTCGAGGTATACATTGCATTAGGCTGGTGAAAAAAGCACAAACGACAGACAACTCTGTTCCTGTGACCAGATGGATGTTCCGTGATCAGTTACCGCGAAGTGATAATGTGATAATCAGTCCCGTCCAAGCGTTTCGGTTTCGAATCTACCGCGGTTGTATCAGGGCATCTGCCCCGTTCGTTGGGGCTAGCTGGATCAGGGGTTGTCTACGGCGCAGCTGTTCGCGTGGGATCGAACCATTTGGGTGAGTTTCATTCACAGATAGATATAAACTTCGCCTTGTGTCAGTTGGGTACTTCGTGTGGGGTTCATCGAGACAGAAGGCGCGCACGCGTTTCGTTCTTATCAACGATGTCGTCTCGCGATCTGGAACAACACGGTTCAGGCTTTTGAACGATCTTACGCGTGACAGCATGCGATTCCAGTTCCCATCGAAATCGTTCGTTCTCTTCTTGACAAGACAGGCAGAAATCGGCATTCATTACGGGGAAGCCTTGGGACATTATCAACGAGCGAGCGTGTAAAAATAGAATGTTTCACGGCCTGCATTGGGCTGCATGACGGTTCCCATCCTTCTTGTGCATGGGATCGGTCTAGTTTACTCTACGCGGACTAGCTGTCACTAGTCGAAGGAAGCGGATCCGCTAAGTTCACAGCATAAATATGTATACCGAGGGATCTTCCCGATCCACGATAAAACACATGGAAAGTATGAAAGGGTTATTCGAATACAAGCAAGCAATTATGCGGTCTTGGTATCGAGGGGCAGGGGGCGTGGTTACCCGGCTCGATACACGGCCAATTAATTTCTAATTGTTAATGGAAAAACTCTGAAATCCAAGGGAAAATCGTTACGTAACCGCCTCGCGATGGGAACAGAGCTAATAATTCTGTGTTTCCAGTTCGGTTCGTTCGAACGTACGCCTAGCAAACCGTGAAGCTCAGGAGCCTGCGAAACGATCCACGAAAACACCGCAAAAGGGAAAAGGAGAGACAGACAGAGAGAAAGAGAGAGAAGGAGGAACGGGAAAGGGAACGGATGCGTGTCCCGCGAAGAAATAAACCACGCGCGCGCGCAAGGCATTCTTTTAATGGAAAATGCATGAACCTTTTTTGTTGCAGAGCTAACAAGAGACTAGCTACGGGCGTAGAACAATTTCCGTGATTAGAATTCCACGACGAACCGGGACGAGTGAAAGATATTCCAGCGGAACCAGGCCGAGATTTCGAAGATACTTGTAGTCGCTGGCGATCAGTAGCATCGTTGTTGCTCGAGTCGCGTTCTAAACCGAGCGTCCTCTTATCGTGAACCCGCCTCTCTGTCCACGCCGGAAACGGTACGTAAATTATTATGGTTTCCTCTCGTGTGTGCACACAATACCATACACAATTCCGTGCCTGAACAGGCGATCGCATCGACGAAAACGGTGACACGAGGTCCTTTCTCTCCCTGTCGAGTGAACATGTATCTTGGACACGCGGTTTAAGTCGGAAAGCTTGCGCGAAAAATAGGTGCACAGAACTGTATACAGGCCGTGTATCTACCTCTCTTCTACCGTGACCAATGGCTGAACAGACCGGCAAAAGCGGGGTCGTGATAAGTTACCGTGAACGGAACCGGGGGGGGATCCAGCGTGTAACGTTACGCAAATTTCGAAGCGAGAGAAAAGGGCCCCGTTGTTTTGCGTGTCATGTTCCCGCGAAATTTCCCTCGATTCGACGGAAGAAAATGCTTCCAGATCCGACGAGATTTCACTCGACGATTGCAAAACCGCAAATGGTTGATTAAACATTACAATGTTCGTCGTTATTCCCTGATACCTGCGTATCCAAATACCTGGGACGTAGCTTCTCTCTTGGATCGTAAACCGCAGAACAGGTATTATACGTTCTTTGGCAGTTTCGAGTGCACACGATGTCATTTGCGATCGATGGGATACGGTGTAGTTGTTGTTGCTCGTTAGCTTGTCTTTCGACCAGTAACCGCAAGATCGTACATTACTTACAAACTATAACATGTCGTCGAGGCTGCCGATGTCCAGGCAGCTTCGAGATCGAACGGTAATATGGACTCGGAATCGACGGATGATTGCCAGCCGCTTGGATGGAAGACAGAACGCAGAACGCGTTATATAACGGATCCGTATAGTCGGATATATCCACGGCATAACAATTACAGCGATCGATGGTTCGATGGACAGAAGGCAGCCGATCGATTCCAATGGAACGAACGAACGCAACGAGCCGTTCCATGCGATCGATCCCGGCGTCCATTTACGGGCCGTTCGTTCGTTCGTCAACTGTCACCCCCGACATCCCATCTCGCGTGTATAATTAGAATGCGCGAGTTAAGACCGATTAAACTTCTACAGCAAGATATGCATTGGAAACGGACTGTGTCGCATTGGCTCTCCGGGACACCTACATGCCGATCGTGTACGTGTCGCAAGATGGCCGGGTCACTGCCTACATGGTGACACCCACTGACTCTTGAGACGCAGCCTTCGCCACGAGTAGTATACTGGTTGGCTTCTCTCACTCCCTATCTCTCTCTTTCTCGATTGTAATTTACGTCGATTAACGGTTACGCGAGCCAAACCGTGGAGGAAACCCCACGCCGATATTACCAGTCGTATCTTGCTCGTCGATTTCCATTCGAGTCGATCGATGTTGATCGATTCGATGCCGATTGAGATCTCAACGATCACGAAGCTTTGCAATACCTACACGGTGCTGATCCGTTTATATGGACTCCTCGAAGGCTCGATTGTGTAGGACTTTGGATGCAAGAGTAGTTCGTTAGTTCCGATAGATTTAGCTGTGCATTCGATCAATCGAACGATTCGAATAAAACGTTTTCTGTTCTACTGCACTCTGACGGCAGGCCACACGCTGTGAGAATTCATTTCCAGTTATGATCGAGAGAAACGTGAACGAATCTGTCGATCCGCGTACGCTCTAGGATACTTCCCCCTCCTGCTGCCACGGGAAACGGAAGACGGTGATCTACGTATCCGTGGCCTGACGCTTTAAATATGCCTTTAAGTAGGGATACGGCAGTGGCACACACCACCAGGCACCACTAGGCTTCCATTAATAGACGGAATCTCTGTTTTTCAGGGCGGGAGACACACGAGAGAGAGAGAAGATATGGCCTCCCGATGATCGTGAAAACCGGATCGCCAGTTAGTTAACAGGAACCACGAACATGGTGTACAGAGGCAGCTTGCAGACGGACGATCCACGGGATGCGCCCAGGCTGGTCAGGATATCGCCGTTGCGTACTAGTAGGCCGAGCAATCGTGTGTCGAACGAGCGACCCGCGTCGTCCATCAACAGCCCGATGTATCACGGTCCGTTTGTGCCGACGATCGACGTTCAACGAGCGAAATTGATCGAAGAAAGACGTTTGGACCGTGAAAGGGACATCGAGTCCGTGGAGAAGGTGATTATGAGGACCACCGGCTTAAAGGTCGGAGCTCCGAGACTCCGTAATATCAGTCAGATACGTGACACTGTGTTCGTTGATCCGGCCCTGATACCGATGGAGAAAATCGGCCGAAAAGAAAGAGATCGACCGAGGACCATCGCTGTGGATAGCTCCCCGAGAACCGGTAGGACGTCGAGTTCGATGCTGGCCGATTTGAAGGATTTAGAACGATTAAGAAATACACCACCGGCTCAAAGGTGTTCTAGAACTTCGGCGAAGACTGACACAAAGCTCTCCAGCCCGAACAGGAAGACTGAGATATCGAGTTCGGCGAAAATTCGATCGGACATAATGAAGATACAGCAGATGTTCCAGACACCAGACTGTTCGCCGCGGTCGGTGATGAAGTCGGCCGAGAAGCGAGCGGATAGACGGAACGAGTTCGAGAGGCAGGAAAAGAAACCGGCCGCGGAAATTAATAGAACGAGATTACTGGCGCAGAAGCTGCTCGAGGCGTCCCGCGGTAACCGGGAGTCGCTGAAGGATCGTCAGAACAACCCCAAGAACGTCACTCCGAATAAAACAACGAAGGAAACGAACGGCAGGGTGTCGGGCAAAGTGTCGTCGCAGAGAAGTGTCGCGGACGCCAAACAGCCGGGGAAAGAGAAAAAACAGACGGAGGAATCGCACCCACGTCCACCGGTTCGGAAACGAAAGGAATCGAAGAACAGACCTGGCTGCGACGTAAATGGACTCGGCGACGATCGCGATAAAAACGATCGCATCGAGGAAAACTTCGGGAACGTCGGAGACGGCGTTGAGTCATCGCCCAATCGGGAGGAGTACACGAATTCTACGATTCTCGAGGAGAACACGAGAACGAGAACGAAGGAGCTCGACAGGCCGGATATCCTGGACGGATTACTGAAGGAATCCGACAAGCAACTGGCCGAACTGAAAACCGATTTGCACGAACGGGGACGATCTAGAAGCCACTGGTACGACGTCGAGCTTCATTCGGATAGCGAGGATCAGAAAAAAGGTGAGCGTACCCAAATGTTCGTACGGCAGATGGTAGACATTCTCGAATAGGGAGGAAGGTACGGGATTGGGGAAGTTGGATGGCTCAATTGCATGGTAAACAGTCTGATCCTACGGGTATCCCACGAACGGATTACGAAAATCTGTAAATGTAAATTTTGAATCTCGAAAAGCTGACCAATTAATTCCCATCCGGCGACATGAAACGGGGTATCCAACCGAGATGGTGCACGAGCCCGAAATTTTAATTACCGTTCGAATCACGACTACGCAGGGATTCCATTCGGCCCACAGAAAATGATGTCTCAATGCTCCAACTAAGAGCGTTCACGTGCGTGTAAAACGCTGATTAACGCACACACCGGGCCCCGGGCCGGCGTTAAGTGAGATTTATTGGAATTTCTGCTGGCCATTTCGATGACCCCCCCGGCGACGCGAGGGCTCTCTCTGTCTTTCTTTCTGTCGGTCGGTTTAAAGGGTGCGTTTCATAAGCCGGTAGAATTGGATTAGCAACGTTTGCCGAGGTGTTTAAAATTACAACCGACGGTGACCATTAATCCCCCTTGCCCTAAGGCCACCCCTATTTTTAGACTTTTCGACGATCCCCTCTCTCAGTCGTGCTACTGGCGCAGGTCAGGGTAGCGTGTCCCCTAACATATGTCCCGACATATGGATTTAGCCGGAGGTATATACAGACGCACACACGATGGCCTCTTCGATTTTTATCCAGACGAGATCGAGCGTGAACTGCGACTCTTCTCTCTGGTTATTTTGGTTTATTGGACGATCGTTTCTCGCCACTTAGGCTCCGTGATCTTCGATAGGTGAAGTTTTCTCTACGGAAATCTCGAATTTACGTACAGTCTCGTAGATTATTCTAGCATGACGCATACAGCGGTTTGAACGGTAGTCGGAGCCGATTTTCTCGATTCTCACGCCACCGTCGCCACTCACGGAGCCATCTAATTTCTCTCCACGTCGATCGCGATCGTTCACCTTGAAACCCGCGATGAAAGTCCTGGACTACGACGAACGCCTGGGTTTACTCGTCTGGTCTTTTTTCCTTTTTCTTTCGGCTGGCAGTAATTCTTATCTACGCGTTTATCACTTTACACGTGGATTTACTCTATCTTTGCTTACCTATCCGTGCGTGCCACGTAATCAGATAGGTGCACGAAAACGTTTATCCTCGCTCTGGGTATATTACCTCCACGAAAAAATGTTATCGCGTTACAGTTTCAAGCACACTCGTAGCACCGAAAGGAAAAGGGGAAGATATCTGGGCCGTGAGATCGGCCATCGAAAAAGGAACGATAAAAGAGACCGGGCCCGTTCCTTTATAGTGATAACGATGGAAAAATCGTAATTTTATGTGCGGTATTATGAAATCAAATTTAATTAAAGGATCGCGGTGAAATATTATTTACAATGGGACGCAGATTATCCGAACTAATAATAAGGAAACACGTCCGCTCCGATGATCAGTCTAAAAGAATTAAAATTTAATCCTATACAGGAGGTGAGTCATTTAAACCGATCCTCGCCAATATCTTCGAAACCGAAATCATTTCAGATAAGAGTTGAATGGTTTCGAGGAGGAAAATTAATTTTTAAAATCTAAATTAATTTTTTCAATCGGTACGATTTATTGTATCGTAAAATGTAATCAAGCAATGATCGACAAGTTCATTAACTGCATAAAGAATTTTGAATAACAAACAAAGTGATACAAGAAGCTTTTCAACATTTTAAATTGATTAAACGTGAAAATTACAATTGTCATAATAAAGTAACACCCACTTTTGAACGAGTAGATATTTATTTAATCCAATTAAGTAGTTAAAAGTCAGGATGACGATCGTAGATACATATTCGAATAAAATTCTGTCTAACTCTGTTATCACGTGCAATATTTCTGCGAAACATCTCAAGGTATCACGTAGCGAGTGTAAACTGTACTGCAACATTTCAGCCCCCATGCATCACCGAATACAAGGAACATGGTTGCACTCTCCGGGTACATGGTTGCACACTCTCAGGGACATCCTGTTCGCCCGAATATCCAAGGGAAAGCTTCGTGGATGTCGAATTATACGTATTCGCGCTTGCCCAAACGACCGTCGCGTTTATTAAAAGTCCAATGACACGCGATCGGCTTGATTGCCCACCCAAATCCGCTTTTTGCGTTGTGAATCTCGTTGGTCGCTGTTACTCAGACTTTCGATTCGCCCAGGCCGCAGGGGATCCGAGAAAAATTGTTCCGCAGAAAAAGAAAAATGGTTGTGTTAATCGTTGAACGGGTCTTGCGTACATTTCATCTTGCGTCACGATCATCACGGGGGAACGCGAGGAGCGTTAAATATTTATGAAACGTCCACGCTCTTAGAACCGTATGAAAAGAAACGACATTACCCGGTTTTCCACGGTCTCCGTTCCGAAGGTTCTCCTCCGGTTCGAATCGTTCGCCCGATTCGGAGAACCTTCCCTCGTTCGGAATGCACGACGCGAATAGAAAACGGTATTGTAAAGTGTACGGATAGTTCGATTGCCTTTCGTGGATTCCTTCTCAACCGTTTTAGTTGCAACCGCTACTTAATGTTCAGATACATTAACACATTACCGCACGGTTCGCGAGTTATGTATCTAGTTTTAGTGGTCTGTTTCACTTATGCAGCTGTTAACATAGTTGGGCCCAATTTTATTCGAATAATACATAGTGAAAAGCAGCAGTATCTAATATCGTTATCCTCACATTTAAACAGGTAATAAAATTATTGTTTGCCAAGTGTTTATTCATTCAAGAAGAAATATTGTTCCCTTATAAATGTTGGAATTTCCACATTTAATTCGTTAAAACTGACGAAATAATATTTTTTTATCTTTTACTCGTTATTCGAAACTATTTATCTAGGTAATGAATTTACTCATCTCTGGTGGTTAATGGGTAAACGAAACTAACTTATTTTGATAGTTAAATTGTAACGTAAATCGAACCCCGTTGTAATTTGTACAGTGAACACAATGCATTAATGACAAACAGGATCAGTACATGAATAGAGACATCAATGCATTAATTTTCAAGGTTTTTCCAGAAACCAAGAACTGCTAACCAAGTTTCTTTCTACTTTTTTGCCGTTACACACATAACATATTTTAACATGACATTTCTCTATATAGAATGCTGGTCGAAGGTTAAACAGAAATTTCTACTCAATAACGCAATCGCTCGGTGAAACGCGAATCGCGATGCGAAAAAGCCACATAGTTACCCGGCGCGATGCCGTGCGAAGATTACAAATTGTCCTCCACGATCGGCGACCGGAAGGCCTGCAGATAACTTCGAAACACAATAGCTACGCGACCACGATAAGGATTCCACCGACGCACGTAAAAAAAAAAAAAAAAAAAAAAAAAAGGAACATCCAAGGTTTTCCTTACCACGAGCTTACCATGGTGCGGTATAGGTATACATACATATATACACATAGGCGTTGACGGCCCTTGCCCTTGAGTCTACGCCCTAATATTGATCTGGCGTCCTTCCTGCCCCACCATGGTGGGCCATGGTGTGCGTACAATGAAACGTAGGATTCCCCTCGCCACCCCCCCCCCTCCAACAGCCCCGCAGCAGACCCATCCGTGTCCCCGTTGAGAGAGTCCGGCGTGTATTTGGCCGATGTTGCTTCCCCAGTGCAAATCTAGCTGTCAAACCGCGCGCCCAACGCTTCAGAAGACTATCGGAGTCGATCGTCCTTCGTGAAACTCGCGCCAATTTCCTCCCCCTATCCATCCCTCGATATAGTTCTTCTCCTATTTCCTCCAGCTTCTTTTTCATCCTTTTCCACGAAGAAACATTCTGCGGTTTCGTCTTCGCGACCGCCAGTCGCCTAATCTTTCTTCTCTCTTTTCCCTCGACTTTTCTTTCCTCCCTCTACCCTCCCCACTCTTGAATCCTGTCCTTCTCGTGACCACGCGGTCCTCCACCCAGCTTCGAGTTTACGCGTTATCGAACTCGGTCGATACGCACACGCGGCGTGTTCCTCCGTCGTCGTCTTCCTCTTTCGTCCCCCGGCGTTTGTCAACCTACGACGACGAACCGGCGCGGTTGCGGCGGCGTTCCTCCGGGGCAAAGTGTCTCTCAGTTCAGGCGTAACCACGCGGTCGGATGCACACGCGAGCCAGTTCTTCCCCACGGCGATGGTATTCTGCGACGTCTGTGACAACAAAGGTGAGAGATTTCCTTTTGCTCGATAAAAAGGGTATAAACACGGGGGGATCGGTTCGTGCGATGAGACCTTTACGGGCGCCAAGAAGGTGAAACTTGACGAGATTTTACGTAAGGTGTCCACGGGACGATAAAACCTCGCTCCGACCGGGTAATCGCGAATTGGATTCTCCTGCCCCCACTCCATCCCGAGCGAATTACCGGTCCCAATTGAGTCATCTCGTCGACTCGATTAAACGGTCGACTCGTTTCTTTTCCTTTTTTTTTCTTTGAGCCTTTTAAGGCTGCACACTCGTGTCGCAACGTTCGATCGAACCAGTTCATTAGAGGGGAGGGGGAGGACGGAATTATTGCCGGCATTCGGAGCATCGTTGTTAAACCGTGCAACCGTCAACCGATACCAATCGATAAGGGGGGGGGGGGTTCCCGATGTAATTCGCCCGTATGTGTCTTGTCACGAAAGAATATTTATTGCGCGCGGCTCGACGTTCGGTGAAAGAGGCGCAGCAGCACCGCATACATGCTCGTGGAAAGGTGAGAGAAACTTGGGGGCGATCGCGTGGTAAATACCTGACATTTTCACCCTGGACGCGTGTAACCGTGTTTACCTGACTCGCGGAACCCGGTGAATGAGACCGTTCCAAGTTGAAGGAGACTCGCAGAGTCTGGAAATTCGCGATCCTCGTTTCACACGTTCTTTCCACGGACTTTCCATTCACGTCAACGGTATTGTGTTATATTTGAATTCGTGTTCCGTGTCGGTCACCGATGACCGGCGTGGTGCGAACGGAAAGTTTTCTGTCAGTCACTGGTGATCGACGCAGCGGTGAACGTGTTAAAGTATATTAGAGCCTCCGTATACGAACTAACAGGGGAACATAAGGGTTCGGATAATGGAATTTTCGGATAATACAACGATCAATTTTCTGATACTAAACTTCATTTATTTAAAAAGAAATCAAGAATATTGACAGTTTGTGTACATATTTGTGTATCCCGTATCTTCTTAGCTGCTATATTATAGAAATTTTGAGTCGAAACATTCGGTTTGAACAGAATTTGATCGAACAGTATATGTATGTTATCGTCGTATGTAAACACTACAATTTTGCAACAGGGGAAGACACCTGCTGCTGGGAACGACTCTGTTCGGATAACAGAACGTTCGAATCTTAGGGTATTCGGATAATGAGTGTTGGGATACAGGAGGTTCTAATTTATAATACGGTTTTTTTACTAAATATTTGCAGGACTAGTTTTTTCAACATTAACGTTGAATTTCGATTATTTTGCTGTCGCGGATAGATTCGTGCACATGAAAAGTAATTTTTTTAATGACCGAATCAATTAAGCTGCGAAGTTACACGGTTTCTGTTTCCTCCTTTGTCGACGATTAATTGTTAACTAGTTTGATACAAGTTCACCGATAAAATGTTACACGAAGAAATGACTAACGGAATAACAAGGATGTATGATAAACTGTTTTTTTTTAACGTCATACGTTTTGCACGAGGCTTTGCATCATCGCGCAAGAAGTATGCCGTTGAAAGAAATTCCATTTTATTTTCTGTGTGAGTGTTTCACCGTTAAACTCTAACAGTATTTACCAAAACTATTCCACTTACTTTAACGTGTAATTGAAAATTGTATATAGTAGAACTCCGATTATCGGAACTAATAGGAAGATAAAAGTGTTCAGGTAACAGAATTTTCGGATAATAGAATATCTTTTATCGGGTGAAATGAGTAAAAAAAGTACACCTTATATAAAAGTTTATGGGTCCCATATGTTTTTAACCGCTAAATTGCATCAATTTTTTGACACACATACTTCTTTAGACTTGCATTCCCCTTCGAACCATCTGTTTCGAGAGTCATGAATGCTTCAAAATGGGGAGGCACGTCTTCATCGTCAGTGTCGCTGGATTCGTTCACTACTTCGTTACTACATAGTTAAACTACCATAGAGAATATTATTGTCATGCATCGATAAACATGTCATCATGTGAAATACAGCAAAAATCCGAAACAGATTGTCTGGACAGTAGAACGTTCCGATGAAAGCACGTTCGGTTAACAGAGCGTTCCGATAATAATGGGTGCTCCAATATAATCAAAATTCTATTGTACCATTGAATACGATACGATAATATCCATAAAAATTACTACTGAACGAGAACACGTAATATTAAAAAAAAAAATTATTTTTATTGAAATAAAAACGTACGTTGCACATATTTATAATACTCAGAGTTAATAATAGTTTAGTAATCTAGGGTTAAACGACTAACGAACTCACGTTAACACGGGGACAAATTCAGAATATGTACATATTCTAAACCGTGTGTATATAAAATCTGCCAGACGTCTCGAACCGTTATTCATACGACTATCTTACATTCTAATGAGGTCTCCGCTCCAAAACAGTTGCCGGTTATTACGGGCGATCGTGACCGAACGTCGAAGATTCCATCGAAGGCGCGCACCACCGAGAGATGCAACGTCGTTGCTATTGTACACCATCGGGGCGTGCCATAAATTCCGTTCCGAGAAGAGTCCGATTAAAACTGCAGACTAAGCGGCTCTGGAGATTACGAGGACCGGGGTTCGGTGTAAACAAGCCTCGTTATGCACTTAATTACGGGCACTCGAACTGTATACGCGCGTCTGCGTGCTTAGGAACGACGTCCACACAGGACTCCATTATTTTTCGGGAGGGGAAACTTTCTCACGCCCCCGGGGACTTTTGGTTTGGGCCGCTTTTGACTTATACTGCTGTCGGTTCGGGAAACACGGGAAATTAGGTTGGAAATGCGTTGGAACGGAAGGGGGCAGGAAAGATTTAAGTTTCCATGGAACGGGATCCGTTTGGAATTTTATGGTGGCTCCGTAACACGATCTTCATAGAGGAGAGGCTCTTGGAACAGGATTTCTGACGGAATCATTGACTTTTGTTCGAGGCTTCGCGAGATAACAGCCCTTTATCCCCAGTTACCGCTATTTATACACACGCGATACGCGATAATGTCAAGTCAATCGATCGAACGAGCTCGCTTTGTTGAACGTGATTCTGCTCTTCGATTCCCCCTCCCGACGAAGCGGGTAGTTTGTTTCCGCGGGTATTCAACGGCGACCCGCGTGCTTTCGAGCGCTTGTGGTTTTCACGAAAATCGTATACATACGCAAAGAAATACTTAAACGGAGTCCAACGACCATTTCTTCAGCTTTGTCGCTATTTTTCCTCAACGAAAGAAGATGGAAAAGCGGCATCTTTTACTTTAAGATCACTGAACATGTTCATTGCCAAGCGTTGACAGTGTGTCGACGGGTGATTTTCTCGTGTTGATCGGCTGCGACATCACGGGTCAGGAGATATCAAAGCTGAAAGTTGAAGGTAATTGAAATAATGAAAGTTGAATAACTCATTTGAACGCGGAGACGGTGTGTGCGTGCGTGTATGTTTGAATGAGAATATAAATCGATGGAACGTGACACGTTCTTCATGATTTTCTGGTGGCAGCGAACGTGTTAAGAGTAATAGATAGATGAACTTGTGGATTTCATGAAAATAATCAACGTGGATAAAACTTGTTCCTTTTCTTTGCTACGTTTTTTCTGTAGAAAGTACTCTGGGCAGTGTACGCTTCGTGTTTCTCGAGGGAAAACAATGGAAAATTGAAAGAAAATTCCCACTTTTTCATTTCATTCTAATCTCATACGATTATTTAGCTCAAGCGATTAAAAATTTGAAACTTATAATTTCATTTCAGTAGAAATGGACAGATGAAAAAATTGTTATTAATTTTAGGGATTTTCTTCCATGATGTCATCGTTCACCATCAGTAATTTTTAGCGAATTTTTTGCGAATAGATATTTCGTTCCCTTTAAATTCGAACGGAGTAAACTGAAATGCTGCGCATCGCTCGGCTAACGCAGTGCGCCAATAGGCGCCTGTCTTATCGCGCTCCGTTCCGTAGGAAAGAGTTGCTATCAACGAAAAAAATATTATCTGGCAATACTATCCTACGATGACCGCATCGCGTCGCGTCCCAGCAACGGCGTGAAAAAAAATCGTCACGGCTTGGTTTGAATAGTCGCGACTCGCGTAATTCTATTCATGCCGTGTGATTTAGTAACGGGTCACTAGCCTTCTGTGTACAGTTCAAACTGTGAAAGCAGTACATATATATGTGTATATGTATATATAATGCACAAAGGATAACGGACGGGTTGCGCATAATGCACAACCGTTCTATCTTACAAACTTTCCCTGAACTTTTTTTCAAGTCTTTGATAGACAATCAGATGATTAATCATGTTAATTAGAATCAACGGAATCTGTTAATAGATTGTTTTTGCTACAACGGTTAGAGAATCGAAAATGTATCTATACGGTACCTATGTGGTGAAAGCAAAGTACAATATTTTAGAGCTATTGGATTGTTCGGAAAGTTCGTAGTGTTTCGCGCATAGTGTCTTCGTTGTCTTTTTACTGGATGAAGGAAAAGTCGTTTGATCTGGTGAATAGGTACTATATTCCAGGTGTGAATGGAATGTATTTGCTATACATGCTACACGTCGTTCTCTTTGTTTTCTGTGAGAAATACCAACGAACCGTATGAACCAGTACAAAGTCCATTGTCATTGCGTTCTATCAAACTTGTAGAAAAATTACACTACTACTACTGGAAAATTTTGTAGTATCTATCGAATTAAGATGACTTTGCCCCATCAGATGATTATTCCTTTAGATTGCTAGAATACGTATTTTGCAACAAGAAAAATGTCTAAAACAAAATTCATCTAGAAGCAGTTTGAATAGTTTTTTAGCCAAAACAATTATAGTTGTATATCAGTGGTTCAATGAAATTAATTCAAAAACGAAAAAAAAAATGATAAGAGAAATAATAAATATAGATATGATACGAATAGGAAACTGTAGGTGTGCGCAAATCAAAGTTTCATTATTGTTTCATAGTTTCGAAATGCAATGTATGTCGCTGTTGTCATTGTTACTGTAGCAAAAATTGTGCTCATTCAGTTGTATTTATATTGTGATAACGAGTAATCTTGGTAATGAATGGAGCTTTGACTGCGCGGCTCTTCTTGGGGAAAACAAAAGGAAGTAAACACGCAGAAAAGCTTTGTGTGTAAATATTATCATTCTAAGCTTTTTTTGTATTATTTCACGCAGATAGGAAAGTATAGGCTGAGTGTATATGAAACCTCCGCTCGCAGATATCTATTAGAAATTGCTAAAATGGAAATCCAAGGATGACAAGAAATTCTACGAGATCGCTGGAATATGTTTTATCTAAATTTATAAATTATTTAGTTACTGGTTAAAAACTTGGTTAAAATTGGTATAATTAATTCAAAACATTTTTTCCTTTCAAGCGCTCCTATTCAGAATGGCAGCGTCACAATATAGCGATGCCGAGGACATTAAATTGGGCAACAAATATAACGAACGAGGACAGAGATCTGTCTTTGAAAAATTATGAACGGTCAATCTCTTTGGTGTCATTCAATCTTTTCATAAACGTTCGCCGTCACTGTACCACATCGTTCCTCCATCGATCAGTTTCTACGTTCCAAGGAGACGACGAACTCTTTGTCCGACCGTCGAATTCACGTCCCGCATGGCGGTAGACATCCCTGCCTTGACGTCACGCGTCGAATTACAACCATAAACTAACGAATCGCCACGATAATCCTGTAATTCAATTCTCGGCGGTCGTCAGCCCCCGAAATTACTACTTATGGCGGTATTCCCGCGGCGGCGGAACGTAATGACGGAATTCCGAGAAGCCAGGCAATAAAGTTCCCATGGGGGAGAGATGCGCTCGCGCGAGGCGTCTCTCGCGTGTCGGTTCGGCGTCGATCAGGACTAACAACAGGGAGGACAATTCGGCTGCAGAGAATCCTCGGCTGCGTCACGCAACGGAACAAATCATACGTCTCAACGTGCTCGGAACGGAAAACGGATGATTACTTAATCGCGTGCTCCATTTCCGCGCGTATTTGTGCCAGCAGCGCGTAGAATTCGAGGGTCTTTTGTTGGTCAACAATGACAGAGCGAGGTTGCTATTATCCGACGTATTATACCAAGATTTCGTGAGCAAAGTCTCTGATTCGAATGATATTTCACTCGATCACGTTTCTTGAACATATCGAGTGAACACGAGTATAAAATTATTATCCGATAGTCGACGGTCATTTAAGTATAACGCACAGTTTACTCGTAAAATTCAAATCGCTCGCTGAATTAAGTATATGCGTGTGTGGCTAACGAACTGCGTTAAAGGTTTCACTTTTATTAATAAAAATACCACGAGCTTTCGTAAGACTCGCGAGAAAGTCACGTATCCCCGGCGACCCTCGTTCGAATCTTGAGGAAATTTCGCGCGGTTTCCGCGAAGTACCGTTAGCCATTTTCTAGTTCGTAGTGTAATCGGTTGGCAAGCATCGACGCGTTTCCATCGGGATCGTTCGATCGATCGTTGACCGGATACGGGTCGCGTACGGCGAACGGCGAGTTCCGACTGATTGAATCACGTCACGATCATATAATACCACTCGGAAAGCATTACGGTTCGTATACATGTACGTAGCCACATGAAAGTATTAGAACGCCGCTGGGTTTCTAGCTGAAACGGTGACAGAGTGCATTGTACAGTAAATTGTTTGAAAACGCATGAATTCATACGTACCTACATATGTAGGCTAGCGGAATAGAAAGACACCTCGTATCTGTAATGAAATGGCACAGTCTGAAGACAAGAACTAAACTACGATATATTACGAAAAACTATAAATTTGCAGTAAGATTAGAGATAAATAAGATTATAGTTGCACGATTTTTGCATTCACATTTGCACAAGCAAATCATTACGTTTAAACGGGGTTTAACGCCCTTGGCAGAGAATTATCATTACTTTTCTTATTATTTAAGGGTACATTCTCATGTAAACACTGCAAGAAAACAGCTTCCCTAGGATTTTGGTAAAAGAAAACTATAACACATACAGTAAACAATCAGTCTGGGGTTTATTAATATACATTTTAAGATACGAAAGAAAATTTTTTATGTTATTTTGTTCAATACATACTGCAAAAACTAGAAATGACTGTAACGTTAACACAAAACGGGTGCCCAAACGCGATACATAAAATTTCGGGATCCCCTCATCTGACACAATAAAAACCAAAGTTTTCTTAAAACTTATAGGGATCGTTATTAAAGTGTTTACATGAGAATATACTATTGTATTTGAATATATGTTATTCGTTAGACGTAGGTATATAAAACAATTGTGCAAGGAGGACTGAACGTGTAATGCACAAGGCAGTTTGCGCAAATTATTTGAACGTGTAAACGGGCCTTAAGAGATACTTACCAGAGTGAATGGTGAATTAACAAAGATTCCATTCCTTCTTTTCCGGACGAAAATTGCCATGTATGTACAATTCAGTAGCGTCGTGCAATATTACAAAGTAATATTCATAACAATTGGCTTCATTTTACAAATAGGTACAATCACTATTCGAATAGTTTCGCGTTTTTCTGCACGCTCACAATCGCTTGCGGCGCCACCAGAACAGTTCCGTGTCTTTTCCAGTTCCTCTTCTATCGTCCATTTCGCCGGCGACACTCGCCACACGGATAAGGGGGGGGGGTGGTTCATAAATATTTAAACGATATATCACCGCGTCGATTCTAACGGTGCAGCCGAGAAAGCACGGCTATAAAGGCCGCGATAATTCGCCTGGAAACAGGGAACAAGGTATTCGCGGGCATTTGCGTCACGCGCCCGTGCACCCGCACATAATTTGTGCATTCTTTAAAGCGTGTCGCCCGGCCAATCGGATCGCCCCAGCTGAGGTTAGGATGCAAAGGTCAGCGTCGGATGATTTATCGGTCGACACAACGAAAACCGGCCCGTTTCTGATTTTTACCTCACCCTCCGACGATGGAGAACACGCAGAGTCATTCGCGCGTGATTCAATGTAAATTCGATCGGCCCAGACGTTACGCAAGGCTGGATAATTTTTGCTCGGTCGACCAGACGCCAGGGAATCACTCTTTATATACTACAACACGGCCCGCTGGAGTTAACCGTGAAATGCTTGGACACGGGAATCTACGCACCGGTTCTACAACCCCAATCGAATGTCAGCGTTACGTGACGAAACAAGCGACTCACTGTATTCGTATGTGTGAACGGTGTACACTTTCAGAAAGATGCGTTTTCATCGTTCTGGCGATTCCGAGTCGACCAAGGGGGTGGGGGGGCACGGATGGAACAGTAATTTTCCGTAAAAGTCCGTACTGACTGGCGGTCGTTTCGGTGCGTTGCGACACACACGCGTACAGCGAACCGGGTATAATGGATATTTTATTACCCCGGCGTATAAGGTCCACGATTGTCGTTACTTTCTCATTAGCAGGGCTACCGATTACACACATCGCCACGGAAACAATAAAAAAAAGAGTTGTGTTCCCTTTTCGACGTACATATACGAACAATAGTTCAATGGCGAGGGAACGGAAATCCGCACCGTCTTGCGTCCGAACGTAACGCTTTCGAGCGTCTCTGGTAATTACCTATACGTAAGTCCCACTTCGATATTGACCGCAGATAACAAATTCTAAATGTTGTTTGTGGTAGGTAGATATATTTCCACGTGGAAAGATGAAAGTACGTGATAGTAAAATGTTTTCCTCGAATTAGTTTAGATCGGCCGGAGTAAAATGGGAAACGCCAGTGGGAGGTCACGAGGGGTTAACGCTTCGAATTAGAGGACACGAGGTTCGAGAGAGGCTTGATTATGCACAAACACAGGCTGTGTAACCGCGGCGGCGACGTCAAGTTGAGAACTCCTTGCATAATTGGAGTCAACGATGCGTACCGAGTGGCCTCCGCCATTGTCTGCGTACAGTTAGCCGATTATTCCGTGAACACGGTTCGAACTATTCACACCGGTGACAAAATTCGCTGCACGGGTGACATCGATGCCGAGAGACTGCATGTCGTTCGTACAATGCGCCTGTAAATTGATTTCTTTTTATTCAGTTCGATGTCGTTGACATTGATTTGGCAATTTCATTTACCTAGAAGCTAGAAGGTTTTATTTATAACCGGACCGCGAATAGTTATGCATTTATAGCGTTCCCTGACTTACAGAACGTAGAAAAATGAAGATTATACTAAAATTTAATAGTCCAGTGGAATTCCGATAATCTGGCATCCAACGAATGGTTCGGACACACCCGATAGTCCGACACGCATAGTTCCGAGCATAACCGTGCCCTACAAACGTTATTCAGCAACCATCGCGAATCGTACTTCCTACGTAAATTAAATTATGTACTTATACTCTACATTATGTATAAATAATTATTTTGCTATTAAATAGCATTATTATATTAACCATAGCTGTTTTTAAAATGAATTTCCTCGTTTTTTCTGCATTACGAGTAAAACATCCACGATCTATTTATAACTTATATTCTTGTTTCAATATTTCTCTTAGGGCTCATTTTATCCAGCAATTTTATGCAGGTCACACTCCCAAAGATTCGTAGAATTTTCATTACGGTAAATTTCTTAAGAAATATACTGAAATTAAATTATTCCAAGAGTTCCTTTTTCCGTGTAAATTGAACCAACCAGGTCTATTTTCTAACACCTATCGCGTTTCAAACAAGGAAGCGCGTAACGACCGTCGATAAGTTTTGTCCATGACGGTTCCAAAACGGCATGCGTATACATACATGTCATTCGCCCCGTGTGAAACGAAAACACAGTCCCGTGAATTTGTCGCGACTTCCGTCGAGCTCCGACCGCGGGATCAATGGAACCGGAAGCAATCTAAATGCCCCCTTGTCGTAATTTCAGACGCAACGTCTGGCGCGAAAAACACGAAGGGTCGCGCAAATTACGAAACTAGTCAGCCAGTGAAAAGAAGTTTAAGGAGAGACATATGACCACCGGCTCCTCCGTGGCTGAGGAATAACTGAAAATGAGGTGTACGTACATGGGGTATGATTGCTCCGACGATGACGAAGAAGAAGAAAATTGCATAGGCGGGGCTAAGGTGTTCGCGGTTTTTGTCGAAATCGATTAATCGGTCGTCGTCGAGGAGCGCCCAGGGTTTTTCATCGGTGTCTCTACCAACAGTGCATCCAAGGACCAAGAGCATTCTGTCTCTCTTTCTCTTTGTGGCAAAACAGTTCTACCGTTTACGCATTCCTCGCAGGCACAGTAGAATATTTGCGTTTCCAACTGCGACTGTGTATCTATCTACGGAAGCCCTCTTTTCTCTCTTTCCCGCCACGTCCACACGAGACCCCCCCTTCACCCCCACCGTCATCCCCTCCGTAAACATTTTCCTTATGCTCCGTCCCTCTCGTCCTTCCTTGTCGTCCACTCTCGCTCTTGCTCTCCACACGCGTCCACTTCTTTTGAATAAACGACTCTCCGACTCTCCGTTCCGTGTTGACGTGTGCAAGAAGAATGCCCGCGCTACCGAGGCGGCCATTCCGCGACGCTGTTTCGCAGAATCTAATCGCCGCCGGACAATGTCGGACGGGGAAAACAGTTAAATAGATTTACGGTCGAGCTTGATCCCCGCGGACAAGATTAATCTCGGGCGTGCTCCGTATCGGTGCCCATTAGAGTCGATGCTTCCTTTCTGGGCTGCAAACTCGCCGATGCTGGTGATCCTATTGTAATGTTTATGTATAATAGTATCGTTTATTTATCGAATATCAAGTATCTTGAGAACATAGTTTTGGTATCTGGCGTACCGATAAATGATTCAATGGTTTTTTTTTAATAAGATGGCTGTATCACCAAACCTCGACGTACCTTCTTATGCTTGATCAAAATGGCGAAGGATCTCAGGGATTAATGACGAACGTTTAACGACGTGTCATGGGTTTATCATTATTTTTTTCGAACAATGTTCTTCGAAACTTAGATAACATAATATAAAGTACATTGACTTTCAATTTACTTTTAATTTTAAAGATTCTCTTGGTTTGTTCCATAGTTTCCTGAACGACAACCAAGATGCAACAGCTGTTGTACATAAACACGGTCAGATAAAAGCGAACTTACGACCACGCGAATTAACATGAAAATTAGCTATCTGGCTGGTCTCGAACGACCTCTAGAAGCGTTTGACACCCACGAAACGACAGCGACAGTCCCACAAGGCCCCGAGACACAATGAGCAATAGAAGAAACATTCTCCCGTGTTGACCTCACGCACAGCGTGTCAGTTAGTCACCAGCGCGAGAGAACGCTCGCGTATTCCCTCCTACGTATTCACGCGCATTCACGCACGTGCTATCCCCGGGCATCGTGCGCAACTAAACACACCACAAACATCCCTCCCCGTCGATCGCACGTGTGCTTATGCCGCCCGCGTGGTACGTGTCTTTAAATCGTTCCCTATCGTCGACGATCGGGCGTCGTCTAGAGACCGCCGCGCTGTTTTTTCCTTACCGTTCACGCCGCTTTACCGTAGGAGTATTTATGGGGGGAAAGTTCATTATTAACGGGCATTGTGGTACGAAAATAGTCGCGAAGTACACGCGGTTACAAGACGCCGTATGTCCACGTGTCTCGAACCATTTTCGAACAGAATGTGTTCGCACGACAGATTAAGGAGCGAATTAATTTAATCTGTTAGATCAGTGTAACGCTACCAAAACGAGCGTATTTTTTGCGAAATATTTGCGTAATACTCAATTAACCATATCTTTTGAAATTTTCGTGTATTTATTAAATCATTATTGAACTATTAATTAGCATTTTTTTTATTATTAATTTACACGTACAGTTTTCCACGTGACGTGTCCTCAAATCTGCAAAAAAAGTGCCGCAATTGGCGTACATTGTGATGAACGTTCTGATTATGTTAAATAAAAAAAAAACAAGTATTTCGATAAATTGTATGCTTGTAGTTGGACGATGAACGTAACTCTAAAATTCTAGAATGAAAATTGCAAGAATAGTAGCCATTTGAAATCAGGTATAATAATCTCGATTTGTTTTATACTTTGCACTAACAAGAAAGATATATAGTTTGTTATATTTTTCTTAATTTTTTAGGTTCATCCCCAACTATAAAGTACTGAAAGATGCGACAAAATATTCAATTTTTTTCACCGTTCCACTGGTCTGACCCTTAAGTGAATTAAGCCGCTTAATTCTTTCTCAGACGGTTATATTGTTTAATTGTGTCGCGACGAAAGTGGATGTCGTCGCGGCAGAATATTGTCGCTGCTGTTAACTATAGTATAATATTTAATTACAGGGGTCCATGTTATATTTATTGTGTGATTTTTTCGGTGTATCAGTCATTTACAGATGTATGTTTTTGTTTTTCTTTCTCAAACAATTTTCTTTGTTGCTTTAAATACTAGTTTAGAGTACTCCGACGGCTCTAATTAGAACCGTTTGTATTACTTAACGTGTTAAAAGGTAGATGCACCGTGTCACGCGTCCTTGTTTCTCCGCTGCTCTGCTCGACCTGCTCCGTTTTTCCATTTCGCGAACAGTCGTTACGTGACAATCGCATCACTGGCGTAGTTTAGCGCGCAGGAGGACGGCTCGTTAAGTCTGCATTCCGAAATTTCGAATGCAACTATGACCCTAGTAGGTTATCGCATGAGTTCGAGTCGCAATGAGATTATAATACTTTCGTCTACATTAGACGACATCATGAAACGATTATACATTTTAAATTACCATAATTACAATTTAATGAAACCAATCTGGAATTACGACAGAGGCGACAGTAAAATGTTCAGTTGAACCAGAGAGAAACTGGAAAAAATTGTATCTAATTCAATCGAGTAACTTTACTGTATTTACCATAATGTCTCCATATATTTTACCGGATGACAATCTGAGAATGATATAATAAAAAAGAGAAAATCATAATTTTATCATATTATTGTCACTCCGCAGCTCCTCGTTACGCATAATTATTTTATTTAACATTGACAACAGTAAATTAGTAATAATCAACACAATATGTATCTTTGTATCTATCTTCCGGAAAGTAGTCGCTTCTATTAAATCGATGTCCTCGATGTCAGTGAATATCATAGCCAAGAATATAGAAAGAAAATCTTTAATAGAAAAGATTAATTATATCTTTCTTATAAAATTTTAAGGCAGCAATGCAGAAAGTGACAAAAGTGTACGAGATGAATTGATACAGTGCTGTTTGTAGTAGTTGTTTTCTCTTCGAGAAAAGAATATTAAAACCGTGTACGCTTATTATGTAAACCGTCACGTTTATCGCATAAACACCGCGCCTGGCTGATTCTGAATGCCAGACCGAGCATCGGGGTATGCGTCATTTTCGACACGAGTATAGATCACCGATAATCACTCAACAGGCGGTTTTTGCATTCCATTCAGGACGATCCTCGTTTGGGAATATCCCGCGTGAAATCGCGAAGGATATCTCATTCGACGTAACGCAGTATGCAGGTCGAAAGGTCTGAATGGAATCTGGGTCGAGCAAGAACGACGAACGTCGTTTATCGAAGATTTCTGTCTCCGCGAACTCACCAATAACCGAAACCTTGAAAAATCGACGTTCACCGATTGCCAGCGTTGTGTTTTTCATTCCCTGGTAAAATAACTCGATAGAAAACTGATTTTGCGTTAAATTACCGATCCTGGTGAACCGGTTAAGAAACATTCCCTGAGGGTTCAAGACCATTATGTCGAGGAAACATTGATCGTTTCTCTTTGAAACGAATATAGCTTTATATGGTTCGCGAAGGTTTAAAGTGATTGCAGATTAAACCTATCACCCAAGATCGAGTGATCGTGTCGTTAAATGACCAATGGTTGGTCTGACATACCTACTCCAAGATCTTAATCCTAGAACAACACGGTCATATCTTTATTAAAATATTTACCATCATAATATTTTCAACGCACATCGCTCTATTATCTACTATCTTCTCTTCGGTGATTCCACAGATTACCGTACAACTTACGGGAGTTTGCAAAACTTCCACGTCACTGTCTCCTCTCCTGACGCTAACGATCCCACAGCGAGGTTTCAAGGCTAACCAAGAAGAATCTCTATCGAAGATAAACATTCCAAGCTAATTCTTCCTTCGAAGAGGATTGATCCACGCAAAAAGGGGTGGATCGTTTACCACAGAACGGTAACGAGAGGGGGTTAAATTCGACCTCGTAAATCTCGACGAAAGTATCCAACGGGCCTTATTAAATCGTCCCCTCAGGTTCAACTTAAGCACACCCCTATCTCGACAAGGGATTCCCCACGAACGATTTATAGAAAATCAACCGTACCATTATAAAAATCATGTGCAAACGATCTAGGACCTGGCGAGATACGCAATACGGGGGACAGATTATTGAACCCTCTGTCACTCGTTATTCTTTGTCTTTCTTTCTCTCTTGTTCTCTCTGCAATTGGCAGCTTGGCTCGAAAATCCTCGGTCCCTGGCCGCACGCGTGTCCACCTTCGTGCGCAACCCGCACAAAGAACGCTCATTCGCATTATTGCAGAAAATAATGCGTCCCGCCCTGACCATGAGGCGCACGAGTAGAATTGCATGTAGGGTGTGCACGCAGCCGTGATGCACACTAATAGGTACACACACACACACACACACCATACACATACGGAGACAATCACACGCGCGTGCGTCGTTACCCTCGTGAACGTGAGAGGAGCGTGAGGCGCGGCTGTGCGCGCGTGCAACGCAAAGAGGAAGAAAGAGAGAAGACCGTTCACCAACACGCGGCGTGTATGGTTCCCACAATCAGTACACAATCGGTCTCTACGACGGTGACATACACGGTGAACCGGGAAGAATTAAAAAAGAAACAACGATCGGGGCCCCCGTTGTCGGTTCTCCTTTAAAACGCTCGATCGAGAGGACACAGACGGTCGTGTTTGAGCGGGGTTCGTGGCGGGGGACGAGGAGCCTGATATGCGGGCAAAAGTTGAGCGGGGAATGCGTGAAATATGAAATAAAATGAAACGGTTGTGGGTCCCGTCGGTGGGGTTTCACTGGAAAGCCTGTTTCGGTGAATGTACACAGAGTGGTCTGTTGAAAGTGGACTGTTTTTTGGACGATGTTTCCGTTTTAGCGGGAGGTACTTGCACTTTTAACGATCGAGTGTAATATATTCTCGTGCTAGTTTCACCAACTGGATCTTATCGTAGTTTCTTAGATGTTTACACTCGGGTTGCTCGTAGAATAAATTAGTTCTAATCGAAGACAACAAACAGAGGAACCTGCGCAGGAATTTTTGAAAACAACAATTGACTGTGAACACTTTTCGAAATATCTTCTAGTTTTAATCGAACACAACAGGAAAGCAGAGGAACCTGCGCAGGAATTTTTGAAAAAACAATCGACTGTGAACACTTTTCGAAATATCTTCTAATTTTAATCGAACACAACAGGAAAGCAGAGGACCTTGCACAGGAATTGACTGTGCACATTTTTCGAAACGTTTATATTCTGATGAAATTAACTATATGTTTGGTTCACAGTCAGCTGAAATTATGTGAGTGTGTCGAGAGATAAGAATCTACGAGGACAGTAATTTCGGGGGCTCGTAATTGCCCGAAATTCGTGGATGACGCGTCGCCAGTGAATGGGTACGCATGGACGGCTGACAGCCGGGGCATAAAGGATATCGGCGAGAAAAGGAAATTCCTCGCGTGTCATTCGGTAGTTATGCGAGGAATTCGTATCACGAAAAGTTTCCGTGGGGGGTTGGGGACAGTTCGTTGGTTTCTTGCGCGACACCCTGTATGCACAGGTACGTAGCCGTCACACGTGTGTGGACTGTGTTACGCACACGCACGTAATGCCTTACGCACACGGCCAACCGTAAACCTCCAGTCTTTCAGTTCATTCCGAGACCGCGTACAGTGTGGACTCCCCGGTTTCCGAAATCCCGGTTTCAACCGTCGCGTTCGAACTGTCGTGTAGTCGCGTTTGAATTTTCGAATTTTTGAAAATCGTTTTTCCTTCTTTTTTTTTCTTAATTTTTATCGTTGTCGATAATGCTCGCGTACATCGTTGGATTCTTTTACTTCTACGCGGAGCTGTTTCGATTAGAGTTGCAAATGATCCTACGTCCAGACGAATACAAACTCTCGAAGTTTATGCTGTGAAAAAGAAAAAGAAAAACTACGTGGCGGTTGGCAAAGAAGGAACAGCGGGGGAAAGAAGGAAGGATAAATCCAATTTCGCTGATGGATCGGATAAGACGAGCGCGCGTTCGTTGATTGACGCGGAACGCCACGAAATTGTCCTTGACGGGCTCTTTCGGTCGACCTGTGGCTCAAGGTAATATCCCCCCCGTGTTCACCGTGCAATCGATACTGATTTGCATGGAGCTCGTCGATGCTGGTAAATTTTAATTAACTCGAACACGCCGAACGGACGGAGTTTGTTTCCGCGCCCGAAATATCGGGGTCTCTCGCTCGACACACCGCAGGCAGGCCTGCTGTTATTCCGCAACAATGAAAACGATAATGAACAACGATTCCCGTTACTCAAACAATTCCAGTCGACGGTAGAATACGAACGGGGGATTCGAATTATAATAGAACAAGGCGGTTGCACAGATGTCGATTCTCCAAATCGACTAGGATTAAATGTGATACTTTGAACAGAGATCTCATCATCTGATTCCGTGAAATCTAAAGATACATCGCGAAACATTGACCAACGGCATTTCAATCGGAAGAAAATTGCATTTGAACATTCCAGAAGGAAAAAAGAATATTTTTCATTGATGCAATTTGTCGTTAGGAAGGAGTTCACAAAAAAAAAGACGAAACGTTTCAATAAAAAGCCTCGTAATCTGAGGGAAGAGCGCAACGTCCGGCAGCCGGCGGCGGAACGAAAAAGACCCCGCGAAGCCCCGGCGCATCCGGAGATATGTACAACGTCGAGAAGTGAAAGTGCATTTTGCAAGATGACTGTAACGCCGGATAATGGCGAGAGCAGCCGCCACCGACGCCCCAGTGCGTCCGCAACAATCGCCGAGGGCAACGACGTGGTCGTCCACGCTTTTTCGCCGTTGTCGTCGCCGTGACACGTTTCTCGTCGGGCATGTCTCGCCTAGAGGAAAAAACGGTCTGGTGTATACACACGGCAATGAAAAACCGAGGCGTAGTTGCAAATTCAATTGAACCGAATTAACGTTGCGTGGAAAACTCAGTGACCCCCGTGTGACCGTGTTTGTCATCGGGCCTTCATCGATAATTCAAGACGCAGACTTTCTTCCGTCGTTCGGGCAAAACGAGACATCGTTGAATCGGTTATGCGCGTGTGGCTTCTGCAAGGTCACCGAAACCACCACACAAGGAGGAAGAGGAAGTCGAGGGACCACCACGACCCTTCGAGGGAGCGGCGAGAAAAACGGGATTCGATCGGCGCCTCGTCTTTCACGACCACGTGGATCCCCAAGGAACAACATGGAGACTATATTAAATTGTAATAATTCGACAAACATGTTCCGGCATTTCGATATAACATCGAATTACGATATACGATGATATTTCGTAGATCGCGATATCGCTTAACGCGTCTTGCCCTCGAACGATTTTATTGCACGATAGCACGTATCGTTGTTAATACAGCAATCTACCCATCTTTTCTTGTACTTCTTCTTTCGTTCGAGGCCTGACTTTATCTTCGGTAAATAACAACACACGTCGTTCCACCGCGCTCAACGAACAGATAAGTGTTTCCTGTTGTTAGAACCGACTATTGGAAGCTCCGTTTCTTTCTGTCTTTTTTCCTTATTCCCCCTCTGTTGAAAAACGTTTTATATCTAGCAAAGTCAGCCCCTTAACGGTACTGTACTTGTTAGGAGATATGAAATATCCTGTGTGACCTGTACTTATACGGAACACTTTTGCCTGTGTGTCCTGCAGATTTAAATCTATGGAACAAGAGCATCAGCCAACGATGGAGGAAGCTGAGGAGGAGGTGTTCCGTGCAGGAAACATCCGAGCCTCAAGAGGCTTTGATACAAGGTGGTACGACCCAGGCGGTTATCCAAGCGGTGAGGCCCAATTTGACTAGCAGGGAATCCTCTCCGGCCGCAAAGAGCCTTCAAGATGGCAACTCGCCGAAGAAGCTGTTGCAGACTAGTTCCTTAAGACTACCAGGTAAGACCATTAAACAACGAACACTTGAAAATCTAGACAAAACTAAACCGATCCATTATAACGAATCTCGATCGATTCATAGGCACCACCAAGGGCATAGCCGACATTCAGCACGTTCTCCGGAGCAAATTCAGCAAGATAAACGCTGGAATACGGAAAAGGAAAGCTCTTAGCGTGTCCGAGGTGTTCACGCAGAAGGACAACGCGTCGAACTTCTACGTGCCGAGTCCATTAACCTCCTCCTCCAGTCAGAACTTCGACGGGAATTGCTACGATTCCAGCGAGCCCACGTCCCTTCCTCCCTATCCATTCCACGACAACCTAGAGACCCTGGCCGAGGGCAGCGTGCCAAATTCTCCGAACTGTAGCAGCCCGTTGACAAACAGCAACAAGACGTTCACATACTCGCAGAGCAGTAGCACTTATGGTTCACCCATAGTGAGCCACGATCACAGCCACAAAGACGTCTACGAGAACGTGGTGTTTGCCAGTGGCTCGTCCCCAGGCTGTTGTCCTAGAACCAGAGGTCTGTTGCAGCGCAGCAACTCCGAAAATCGTGACGCCTGCAGACACCACGAACATTCGTACGAGAACATCCGTTACCAGCGAGGTCACAGATCGGACGTGACGTCATCAGTCACCACCACTCCGAGTTCGGACAGGCATCTAGCGAGGAGCAATTCCGAGACGAGGGATCACCATTCGTACGAGAACGTCCATTTCCAGAAGAACGTGAAAGGTCGAAATCAGTCCGAGCCGTCGTTCGACGAGATCCATATACCCAGGGTGACGCCCAGAAAGAGGGTGACGGACTTTAAAGTCGGCGGACAGGTGACCAGTTATTCGAACGGGCCTGGATCCGGCTGCGTGAACAAGGAGGACGGCCCGTCCAGTTTAGGGGCCGACAAGAGCCCCGGCAAGAAGACCAGCAGGAGACTGAACAGCAGAAGCGTGGCTAATATTCCTAATTCCTCTGCTACCGGTTTGAAGACTTGGCAAGTAAGTTGATTTGAATAAGTATGCTGTTATTGGGTTTGGAACATTTTTTGCATCCTTAGGGCGCATTCTAGTATGTGAATTCATTATTAGCAGGGCACACAAGACACGGACGAAGGCCTGAACACCGACTCCGAACTCGAAGACATCGACGAAGCTGGCGAGGGTGAAGAGTCGAGATTCTGCACCCTGCCAAGGCCAGGCAAGGGTGGCGCGTCATTCACGATACTGACTGCCAGATTCTACAAGGGTCCTGGTCACAAAGGACTCGGTTTCAGTATCGTCGGCGGTACAGACAGTCCCCGGGGAAACATGGGGATTTATGTGAAGACGGTCTTCCCTAATGGGCAGGCTGCTGACCTTGGTACTGTTAAAGAAGGTACAGCTGATACAATTTCATTCTATCCGTACAGATTAACTTGATCGTTCAAGGACATTAATAAGTTACATACAAAATACGAACCTTATTCGTATTTATCAATATTTTTGTTTCATTGTGCATAACACTATTTTCTGCAAGTACATGCAGGTCACTGTTCGATCATAATCAAGCCAAGTACCAACGATTATTTAACTCTCGGATGCATCCATATTTTGACCCACGTTTTAAGATAAGATTTTTTCGAGTATCATATAAAATGAACCTTAGTTTTAATTTATTTTAATTATATAATTTTCATTTCACAGTGTCTAAAAAACAATCAACAAGCAGTTTAATTTACTTATATTCTGTTGTTCATTATATTTTTTGAAAAAGCATTCCAGTGTACTTCGAGGGTTAAAAAAAATTCTCCATAGTACGACATGATGTGTTAAATTAATTTCATTGTTAGAGATAATAGATAACAACTGATGAAACGTTCTTTCAGGGGACGAAATTTTATCCATAAACTCGAAACCCCTTCATGGAATGACACACGCGGAAGCGATCGCCGAGTTCAAGTCCGTGAAAGCCGGTGACGTGGTTCTGCATGTCGGTCGTCGGGTGAACAAGAAGAAAAGGGATTCCCTAACCCTACCGCCTGTGGCTCCTCCAGCGCCTCGTCAACAAGTCAAGTGAACGGTCCGATCTCCTGGTTCTCCACATTCCCGTGTGAAAGCGTTGTCGCCGATCCCGCAGCATAATGCTGCAGGCGGACACCTATAAGTCCTAGATTGTTTGAAGGACAAATGTGGCTTCGCAGATGCTATCCACCTGCGAGCAATATCGTCTATTATTGCTGGCAATAATAAGAGCAGGACTGCGTTGGCCTTGGGCCACGACGAACTGGAGTTAGCTTCGACAAGTTGATTTTGCGATTAGAACTCAGGTCTCACACGATGCTTCCATTTATCGGTTGTTTCGTTTGCGACGCATGCGTTTCAGTATGTGTTCGACATAGAATTGAATAGAAGACGATCGAGAGAGTTCATTTCCATTACGGTGACTTTGAAATTCGTTAATTAGTGCCCTTATTTCAACGGTCATGGGAAAATGTCGATGGAGACTCAGTGCCAATGCGTTACGCGTGTAGCGTGTCCAATCAGTTTGAAGTAACGTCGACATTTTAAAGACGGGACATTATTATCATGCAGTTAAAAAAGGGATTTAAATTTCTGTATCTTGAGAGCAACGTTAACCGTAATATTGCAATGGTTCAATTTGATAGAAGTATTTTTATTCATTGGTGATTTCAATGTTCGTCGCGTAGACGACGACGAGGGCGGATGTCTCGAACAACTATAAACGAATCAAAAACGCGATGTAATCATGTAATGTCGTATATGTAATTCGTAATCGATGTACCGATGTATTTATATCGATAACTTTTAATCCTTCTCTCTCAATAATCTTTCAAATGACTATTAGAGTAAAATGAGTCGCTCGAGGATCTATAGCTTTCGTACTCTTTCTCGTATCGATTTTCATAAACAGAACAGAAAAGAAAGATGTATTTTTCCAGATGTTTATCGGGTTTCAACTGTTCACGTGGAAGATAATCTATATTCTAATAAACGATCGCGATGTCGAATCGAACGACTTGGGCGACAGCAGAGAAACGAACACCTCCGAAGACTATAGCAGACGACGATTTATTTTTATAAAACGACACAACCGTACGGATGAATAAAACACGCGCGTGAATATCAACGAATCCCCTTCCCGTCCCTTTCCGATGATCAATTCGTGACGGATCGATGCCGCAACGAAACCGCGATCTGAATGGCTTGGCGATCCAACGAGGGGGTACCGTGACAGGAAGCCCAAAGCTTTCCAAGTTGTCGCGATTAAGGATCGAATTATTTTTTAACTACGCATAGAGTTTAACGATGATCGCCCAAAGATGAAGTCCAAAAAATATTTTTACTACGAGACGATTGCGATGAGATGAAGGAAACGATGAAAACGCATATCTATAATAGAACTATATATATATATATATGTATGTATATATATATATAAATATATATTTCGACGGAACGAGCGAGACGCGTTTATTTTAAGGCGTTATGTATATATATATATATATATATATATATATATATACATACAATTATATATTTCTTATATCGACTTTTGAAGGCGTTAGGAAGCCAACGTAAGCGATCGATCATTAAATTAGATTTAAGCTGTCGCGTTCCCAGCGATATTATTCCTCGACGTATACCGCGACTCGCGCGGGTGAATTAATTCTAACAACGAGACTTCTTTCAATCTCATTCCCCGAACGTTGTATCGCGATCGGGCGTACTTTTCGTCCATCGAGGAGGAACCCAGCATCGCGGACGAAGAGCGCGGTTGCAGCAACTTTCTTTGTCTTCCATGGATCGAGAGCGTGGTGACGTTAATTAAGTTAGAATTAATCGCTCCAAGTGAACGCGCGACAACGACGCGCGTTTTTTTATCGACTAACGTGCAAACATTTCATCGAAAGAACGAAAGAGGGCCGGGTTTTGACACGAAGCGATCGGACATTTTTCTGTTGATTTGGTTTTATTTAAAATCTTCCTCGTTACGACGACGTTACACAGTGCGATTACAATAATTGTTCCTGTATACATTTACCATGATCCCATCCGACGTTTCAATCGGAAGGAACTTGATTGGCTCCGATTTGCCTCGTTAAATCGAAAACGATCGTTCGACCAGCGGAGTTCATTCTGTCCGATCGAAGTGATCCCCGGCGATCTGGAAATTTTCCTGTGAACGCGCGAGAAACAGACTGCTTCTATTCTCAAATATTGGGAAATTCTGTCGAAACGACGTTAACGTGTTGTTTTTGCTGTGAAGGCGTGTGTGTAAGCGCCGCGGACGCTACGTCGTCAGGCGCATACGATCGACTTGGAAATGTTACTGTATTTTCTACTTACTATGCGGGATCGAATGCAAATAAATATTTCGTATAATGGAATCGAGTGATCGTAGTTCCCCTTCCTTGGAAACGCGACGCCACATCCTTCCCAGTCGACTGCAGTTTGCGCGATAGAATTATTGTTATAGAAGATTTGGTATCTCCGATCGATATAAAAAATTGTCGGGAAAGACGAAATGAAAGACGATTACAATTGTGAGAGACCCTTCTGTCGGAGCTGAAGCGGTCACTTTTTAACCAGCCTCCTTGAAATAGTATACAAATGACAACTCCCGAACTCTCTATCCACGTAGCGATCTGCCATTGAATTAATTATTTAGATTGGTGCAATTTTTCACCCGAGTCCCACAGTAGAATCTGATAATCTCTGGTTACGGTTCATTTGAAAATTCCTCCGCATCAGTGGATCATCTTATAAAAAATATTTTTGTTAACCTTTACATACAGTTTTAAAATATCATTGTATTCCAACGACAGATCGCTTCATAATTGAAGAAACTTTTATTTCTACACAGCGCTTATTAGATTCTCCTGGTTAGTCGTGAATATCGTTCAATAAATAACAATCTCGAATTAATGGTAGCAAGGAGAAAGATACAAAGAAAAATAATAGATAAATCTTCCTAACACATCATGGGAATACAGTCTACGTGCGGTGCCCTAAACTCTACGAACATATTTTTTCATCCTCGACCGGTCGTGTCGAAATGTAACGGACATTTTCAAATTTCGTTCACGTGCTGGTGAATGTTGTACGCTCTGCCACCACGTCTGGACTCCTTTGGTACCACGGCCAGGTGTTGAGGAACGACTTCCTCGACCCTCTTCTCCCCTGAACTGTTCTCGGACAACAGTTCAGAGGGTTTCGAGTAGACGAATGTTGTCTCGGCGCCGATCGATCGGCCGATCGTCGCTGAACCTTTCAGAACGTTGTCTTGGGCGCTTAACAACTGTTTGAAACGTTCGTCGTTCTTCTCGTCCTGGTCCCAGTGAGTCCGAGCCGATCTCGACGTCGTGGGTACTTCGGCTCGTTGGTTGGTCCCTTGGTTATTGTTCTTGTTAGTCAGGTTCAATTTCGGGTTCAAGTTGAGACCGAGCCACTGCGAGAACAGAGCTATGCCTTGCTCCGCACTTGCGGTCACCGCTGCTATAAGCTCCTCGGTGTTCAGGGAATCCTCTTCTTCGGTGCTCTCGGCGGGCTCTGTCGTCTCTGTGATGCTGCGAGAAGAGAAAAGATTAGGCAGGATTAAAGTGAACATATACGTAACCATAGAGATTAAACCTTCAACATCCAGAGGATTGAGATTTTCATTTTCTAGATAACTGATCTGTCCCTATTGTACATAGAATGGTATAATGGTAGGTCATGTTTGGCCTAACTTGTAAAGAATTATCAACTCCTCAGACTACGCGTGAAGTAACCACATTTTTGTATCTCTTCTACAGACGTTAACGTGAAAAAGGAGTTTGTTTGCGTAGATTAGAGTCTAGGGTTTTCATTTGTATTAGAATAAAACTCATTCAGAAACCAAATGTTTGAAATTTAGAAGATTGTACGGCCTAGAGAGTTAATGCTAGGTTCATTATTGCTAGAACGTTTGAACCACTGGATACGAAGAGTCGAACACCACAGGGTGGAACATTTCATCCATGAAGAAGCGTTAAAGCATCCCGTGTAAACGGATACGTATCGTATGCACCCTGATCGCATAACGTTTTCGGGATCGTACTCACGCGGAGACTTCGACTTGCCGCACGACTTGATTGAAATTGAAGCATCCCATGTGGTAGGTGGCTTGCGGTGTGCCCAACAATGCGGGCTCGATCACCAGACACCCGTCGTAACCGGCGTCGGATTGTTTGATCGACGTAAATTTCGCGCATATTTGCGCCAGGTCCGACAGAAGGTTCATGCACGTTGGTTTGTTGGCTGCATCGGCTGTGAAACAATTCCGATAGTTTACTTTGACAGTTTAAACATCTCTTTCGGAACAAGTTTGCAGTGACGATGTAAATATAATAAAAGTATCCACCGATATTTTAGATAGCATTTTTAACTCACAATTTTTTAGTTCAGTAAAGAAGCTTTTTGACAAGTTGAATCCCACAGTATTTACTCTTGGGGCAGTGTCATGATAAAATACATTTGTTTAGGTCTTTTTTTCGGTCACTCATTACTTTCATTATTAAAATATTAATAACTATGTTTATAATATGCAAAATGTTCCTGCTTAGAAATTTTATGTTTCTTCGTGTAATTTAATGGCAATCATGATGAGATTCAACGTGTTATCAAAAAATGTAAGTATTCTAGCCAATGAAGGGTATATAATGCTTTGATCGTGTTAAAAGCTAATCAAAACAGTCTTTGAACAAAAAAAATCTATATCGATCAAAGAAAGTTCCGTCACGTTGAAGTTTGCGAGTCGCGTCATTGGGTATCGGGTTAAAAACCATCCCTCACCAATCTTAATGGTGGCATTGTGCACGGGATTGTCGCCGTAGCTCAAGTTCAAAGAGACGTTCTGCTCCTTCTGTTTCACGTTGATGCAAGCCGGCCCGCCCAGGTCGATGGTCGCCGTCAGATTCAAGTCGACGCAGCACAGACAATTGGTCGTCTGGCACAGACACTGGGACTGCGGCGTCGACGATCGGCCAACGGCGTCGGGCAGGTCCCACGAGAGCAGCGTCTCTGTCCAAAGGGAAAATAAAAAAAAAAAACGACGCATGTGAGAGAAACTCGCGAAGAGAAATTGGAACGAAACGAAAGTCGTCGATCGAAAGTTAATGAAAAAAAATCGCCGTGCTCCCCATCGGCCGTCTCGTCCAAGACGACGTTCTAGAGTTTTCTCCCTGGCGTGCCGCGTGACACCGTTTCCTTCGAGTCCGCCGTCAATCTTCCGAAAAGCCTGGCCTGGTCTTCTAAAACGGGTATACAAAACGCGGTCATAACTGTGTCAGACCGATGAGTCAGAGGGACACGTCTATCTCCCGTACTTTCTCGCCTTACTGGAACGAGCTATCACTGATACCTCTGAACTCGAACTCCATTGCACGTGAAGTTTCTAAGAAAACCACGCAAACACGAACGATCGTTAATAAAACGAAAAAAAAAAAAAAAAGATACCGCGAAAGAGACCGTGTCAAGAAGCTCGCTACGTGCAGTTCGGTCGAACACGTATGTAGCCACCCACCGAACAAGGCCACACGATTGGTATGCAAATAACGCCCGTTTGTTTACACGGAGACGAGCTTCGACTCTGACAGCCTCGCGAATCAAGTCCCCCCCGATGGACTGTCCTCGCGGCGGGTCAGTAATCGAAGAAAAACCGCAAAGAACTATTTCCACGGGAGCGTAAGGTGATCTGCTCACCGAGAAATCCAGCCGAAGACACCACAACGACGACGGTGGTCAGCAGCACCACGATCGTAGACCTCACGGCCATCGTTTCTGTGTCCTTCTGCAAGAACTACGACGTTCAACGAAACACGGGACGGAGCTTTCCTTCCTTTCTGTTGGCTATTGACGTGATCCTCGCGGTGGAGTCGATGGAATACGCGGGCCGAAGGGAAGTAACCGTCCGTAAACTGTCAAAAGGATACACCACCGTCCGAGAGGCTGGAGATCCTGCCCGGCAAGGAAGAAGCTTAAATCTGGTCACAAAAGCCGGGCTCGGGTCTCGGATCGGCGATCGGTCCGCGGTCGGCACGAAAACTGGCGACAGGATTGGCCACGGCGACGATGAGGTGCCACGCCATTGGCCGAGGTACGGAGGTAACAACGGGCAAGGAACCACATCTGGGTGACCGGGTGACCTCCTTCGGCAACCTGGTACCAAGAGAGGACTTACGCGACCGTCCCATCTGCGGTCTTCGAAGGGGAGGGGGTAGGGCCCCGACTGGAGAGAGAAAAAAAAAACACAACGGCCGTGTTCTTTCTTTCGCGCGTGTTTGACGACGGCGTACACCCGGTTTATAGCTCGCCAGTAAAAGCATTTCCTTTTGCTTCGTTTTCTTTGATAATTTTCATCGGTCGAGCGGTTTCCGCTTGTTTCTTTCGTTCGCCGTCAAGAGGAGGCGCTCTCCCGGTAGCGATTAAAAGTGAAAATTTTCGTTGCACGCGGTAATTCGAGGAGTCTGTCTGCTTTTTCGAACAACCCGAAGAGGCGGAGGTTCTTTTTGTCGGATATATAGGTATAAAACGAACATCCGGTTTTAGTGTCTTCTATTTTCGTTTGTTTTTGAACCGCGAGAAACGCTATTAAAGTTTATGTTCCGGTAATAACAGTAATACCGTTTCTCCAGAGATCGATGCTCGGCCGTGATTAGCACCGTCCCGGCCATGATGAAAGCATTCTCCTCGTTTCCTCGCGATTTCCCAGCAATTATAGTTTCATCACGTTCAACCCGACGAACCGTGATGTTCAAGTGGTATACGTTCGCTTTTTCCAGGTCGAACTTGGTCGTGGAACGAAAACGGTTCGAACGAAAGGGGAAGGAATGTATGCTCGGTTGGACAAAGAGAATCGTTATGGTTACGGTTGGACACGCGGTCAAGACGTATTACCCGGGTTCCGATTAGTATCGTCGTTTCGTGTAACATTGTATCGAGATCGTTATTTTCACGGTACGAGAAGCGCAAAGACGGAGAAGCCGACAGTTTATTAAAACCCCCCAGGTCGATCCTACGTTTCCAACCCTGGTCCGTTGTTCTCCAATCTGTTCCCCCGATTTAATGACAGTTTCGAAACGATGATCGACTTCGAAACAGATTATCCCGTGACGTTACGTAAAAAACTCGTCGTGCCCCTCTGTCTGACCCACATCTTCCCTCGTTTTACCTGCTCCCGACGGTTTCGAACCACCGTGAACCCCATGTTTCCTCGAAATACACCACAGGGAAGAGACGACGACCGCGCCTCGTGGACAATATTTATTCGTGCGTTGTGTCGCGACCCTTCGACGTTCGAATTCCATTGTGTGAAGTTCCTGTATCCTGCCGGGCAAGCGTTTAACCAAGGTAAACCACTCCCGGCCACTACTTTCTTCGACCCACTAACCGGAGAAAGGCCCCTCCTCCTCAACCACCAAAACACCGTTCTTGCCTCGAAGATTTCAAGGATGTTATCTTGGACACGTATGTTTGTTGTCGGTGGCGGCGATCGCTTGAGAAATGATCTCTTTATTAACGACAACACGCGTCGAATTAATCGCCGAACTGTGTTAATAGAAGACGTATACGATTGATCGATCGACTAAGGGGCGATCGACGCGCGCACGATGGTATCGGACCTAGTTTGAATCGTTGCATACCGGGACCAACGACCAGTTTGAAGGTCGGTGAAAAGTCCCGGCGTTAATTGTAACGTGTACGTAAAAGCGAGCTGCACGTCCGACGAATGAAGAATTTCCGTTCCGCTCATTGTCGATGCACCGGCGGACACCTACAGCCGATATAATTTATGACGGTAGAAATTGGCGGCGAAGTGGGACTGGTGATTAGGAGGACGCGCTCGGATATTGGGGTTTGTGTGCTGGGGCGTGTACGAGCGTTGTGTGGCGTGTATATGCGTAGCATTGTTTAGAAATGAAAATAAACATGTATGAAATCTGCGGAACAATGTACAGGCACAGTAAAACAGAAACACGATTAACTTTTAACTCTTTGAGGCACAGTGGTATAAAAAATGTACCACCTTTTTTTTGTACCCAACTCGCATAGTGGGACGTTATTCATACCACCTTTAAATCGTGGAATTACTAAAAATAAAACATAATTCAAGTAGAATAATATTTTGATACACTTCATACAAAAAGATGTATGTGCAACTAGGTACTTCTTTTATTGTAAAATCCTGTGCTTCAAAGAGTTAACACACGGTTGTTACCGAGGTGTATACGAATTGGTTGGCAGGAAACGACTCGACCGAAGTAAAGTTAAATTCCCTGATTCGACCTGTTTTTCTATGACGATCCAATGAGCGCGCCAGTGTTTCAGTATTAATTAAGCGTATCTCGCTAATCACTAGTCGTAATCAAAAGTCGGTGCATTAGCTGTCAGAATATTATCTGCAGAATTTCTCATAAGGCAAGGAGTCCGTTTTAAATCGCCAATCAACTAATTATTCATTAATTACACCCGTGTAAGCATGGTTAAAGAATAATGCAAATGACCTGGTATATTCTGCGCTCGAATGAACACGAACACTATGACTTTTACGTATTAATACAAGTGCTATGACTAGATTGTGGATTTTATGCATTTATAGTATATCTGACAGTTTAAAACTCAGTATAGTAAAAGGTTCGAGAAACTTTTTTTAGATTTTGTTTTTATTACGAACCTATTAGAATGTTTATTTTGCAAATGCGTATTTTGATCGAAAAATAAGTGAAATCATGGGACTTGGACAGGAATTTGTTTTGTCATTAGATGGTTTTAAAAATATATCTTTTATTTTGAATAATACATATGTTACACATACTTTTTCCATATTGCGTGAATATTTCTTGCATATTTCGTGCATATGTATTGCAACGAAACGCTAATTTTAATATAATATAAAAAACTAGGAAGATTTTAAAGCGCACACATGTTGAAGAACCACAACAAGCATCGACGCATCATTGGTTGCAAACTTAAGTATGCCGCTATTACATCATGTGACGTGAAAAGGTTTTTCTCGGTATATAATTTTCTCATATAAAAGACATCAATTTACAGTTGATACCATAGAAACAATTATTGCACTATATTTAGAATTATATTGACACATTAACGGATAACTCATCGGCACATCTAATAATTCTATTTCTGAACGAGAAATTGTATCACATATACAGTCGACGCGTTAAGGAATGTCAACATTTAATTCTACGACAATATCAATCGATTACCGCAATCTTCGCCTCCTTCAATTTTGTACCATCTTGTTACTCTGAGCATTTTCGTCGCGAGATGATTCATCGTCGTAATGCTCGAGAGTAAATCTTTCATTGAGGATCAACGACGGTTACCAGTTTATCCAAACGTACTTGACCCTGGTACCAGTTGAAGGAGAGACGAAAAAAGCCACTTCCGCATCGTTTTCGTCGTCGAAGCAACGAAAACCGCGTCCCCGAAGTCTCCGCGGATTCTCAGGTGATCCCCTCCCCTCCCCACCCCTTCTGGAGAATCGTCTTATTTACCTAGAGCGTATTAGAATGCTTAATAATCGTAGCGTCGAGCGAGGCAGGTGGTGGTGGGTTGACCGACTTTTAAAGAAACCTTTGGGGGGAGTTGGGCGGCATCTTCAGTTAGACATTGGCCTCCGTAAGACGAAGAGCCGGAAAAAAGAGCGGAAGGGTGCGACGAGGAGAGAACCTCATTTCCGAAGGATCGGCTGTCTGTCATCCGATAACATTTTGTTTCCTCACCTAGGATTTCATTCTTTACCGTACAGGTGAGTCAACAATCACGCATCAAACTCCAACCTATCTCCACCTTTTCCCTTCGGTGACGGTTTCATTTTAATCGCCGTCGCAATCTTTTCGTCCGGTTTCCTCGACCTTAAACCTTTAGTTTGTAACATACCTCTAAATTCTCGACACGAAATAATCTATGTCCTTCCATCGATCTCCATTATTAACAGTCTCTAGTCAATTTAATAATCCCAATCGATATCAATGCAGTACACTTTTCGCGAAGTTTATCAGTACTGTTATCGCAGAACGGAAACGATAGATCAAATAAATGTACCGTGTCGTACTACACACACACACACACACGCACGGTTCACCGCGACAACGTGATCATTATAATCGCGATCGCAAAGACAATAGGTACAGCGTGCACCTGGAGGACGTGCTTCCGCACTCGAGTTACCAAAGAGTACCCAGTCGAACGGTGAACACCTCGAGAGACGGCTTTGACCGTGACCGGGATTTAGGTCAACCGGTCGCCGACTGAGACTGGTGAGGCACCAAAAGACCTCGTGCGTAGCCGGCTGGTGAGTTGTCCCCGTCCGAAACCGGAGGCGAAAATTCGTTCCTCAGCGGTGATCACTGCTCGAAATGATTGTCCGGCCGTGGAACAATCGCGTTTCACCCCCGGTGTTTCGCGATGCTTTATCGTTAACGAGCGTAACACGGGGCCCGTATTGTTCGCCGGAGTTTCGCCACATCCGGTACCCACTGTCGCGACACGCCACTGTGTTCCGTTAGCTTTCCTGTTGTTTCAAGTAATTTCTGGGCTGCTCGTGTGCTTTTTACCTTGACCAATAATTAAACGTACGTAGCCTGCGATGTATTTATAATTATACTGTACGGAAGATCTACGTGGTGCCCCTTAATTGAATGGCCTTCTTGGGAGAGGTGCTGTGCAGGTAAAGTAAAGTAAGAAAGGTAATCGTCGGGACACGAACGTAAATATCCATCGAAGTTACGTCCTAACGTTTTGAAACTGTAATAACCATTCGATATAATTTTGTTGTAGAACAGAAGTGTTGATGTAAAATGTAAAATCGATGTAAGAAGCGTTTTTAGAATTTATCCAGTAATAAGGGTAACGTGCATTTTATGTCTTATTTAATATTAACGTAACTCCGAAATGTTGTTAACGTAATCTCTGCAAGTTAAACTGTTATATTTTCCAATTACTTCTCCGACGACCTTCGTCTCTCTCATTCTTCATCTCTCTTGTTATTCCGTCTGACTAGCTATCCATTCCAGGAAAACCATCCAATTAAGACACACCCTATACACAACAGACAGTATTTATTACAGTGTTCTGAAATAGGATCGAATCAAGTCACGGAAACAGTGTTCAGTTTCTCAAGGATCAACGAGACAGTGGATCGTTGAACGTGTCTCGTTAGGTTCGCTTGGAACTCGCGAGACAAATGGTACCGGCTCGGTCGTGTCGCGTTGAATGTCAACGCGCCTTAACGCAAAAACTTGTTCCTTTGAACAATACCGAAATCATGGTTGTATGGAAAACCATGGATCGTATGATCATAGGATGGGAACGATGAACGTTTGCCGTCGCATATAAATTATTCAGGGAAGACACTAATCGTATTCTTGAACTTTTTGTTGCAGCTAGAACGAGAAAATGCGGCTATCCGCGATTGTTGAGTTGTTGCTGATTCTGCTTCTGGTCGCGTTTGCTGCTTACGGCAGAGTTATCGGTAAGAAATCCAATGTTCGATTCTTTTCGATACTAGAAGATACTAACTAGAGTAAATCCCTTAACACTTTGATTGCCATTTTATCCAAATATGGGTGACACGTACATTGCAAAGAGGCTAGATTATTTAAATACCGTTACAAAATTTTGCGTTAAATTAATACTGGAGTATAATTTAAAACAAAACGATAAGCCTCTATTAACTAAACGTACGTATATTCGGGGATTTATAACTTAAAAATGAAATAAAGCGTGTCTGGTCACGTACGACTTTTTTCACTGTGGCAGTTAGAGTGTTAACGGAATGTCCTAGTCTAGACCGTTCAACATAATTGTTTTTGTTATTGCATTTTACTACTACTTAATCGATATTTAAGCTTCAAAATCCCGCAATTGTTAAGTTACTTCACGCTGTAACCACACTCATACTAATCAAGAATATTTTTGTTTTTTTTCGTTTTAAATAACAGGATGGCCGAAATTCGGATCATACTGATTTACACTTCAATCAGTTCTGATTACCTTCACTTAACAAAAATGGAGAATATTCTTGAAATATTAATACACACGCATATTTCTTTGTAAAAAAAATTCCAAAAAAACCTAAAAATGACACTCTAAGCTAAAATACCCCCGTATTTAAATGCTCTATGCCCCTAAAGCGAATGCTCACCGTGAACGATACACAGTCCATAATAACTAGACTGTGGATTTTATGCATTTATAGTGCTCACGGTTGGGTAAAAATGGAATAAAGTAAAAATCTTTCATTACGCTTAATAACGTTTTCGGTTCACTTTCAAGCGAACGAAGTTATTCAGAGGGGAAATAAATTTCTGTTTACCTACCGTCGTTGTGAATTCGTTTATAGAAATATGAATTTCCGTAAAGATCCGCCAGACTGGTAATTAGGATCACTACAGAAGAATTTTATTCATAGGAATAATTATGTAAAGATTATTTAAATGATCTGACTTTCATTTAGATAGGTACATTAACTCATTTTACCGGGCACATACATGCGTCTAAAGATTCTCTCAGTACCATTCGTTTAACGCGTATTATACATCCACAATATTTAAAATGTTAAAATGTGATAGAATGTTGAGCCTGAGATTTTCTTGTAGAACGTGACCAGTCCGAGGAGCGATCGATCAGGAATGGTAATGCTTTGAAGCAGAGCAACGTTGGAGTATCGACGCTGTCGTTAAAACAAGCGGCCGACAACGTCAACAGATACTGCACCTGCAACGAGAACATATGCAATTGCTGCCGGGACTTCCATATACCGCTGGTGCAGCTACAGGGGCCAGGTAATTGTTCTATGATTTAATTGAAGGTAATAAAACGCGGCTATTAGAAAGCATAACAGGCCAGCTGTAATCAGAGAGCGTACGTTGCGTGACACTTGCGTTACATACTTCCTCAACTGTGTTCGAGAAAAAAAAGAATAGATTTTGACCAGCACTATCGTAAATGGTAAATATTGTCATTTAGTAAATCGTATTAGTAGAACTGCACTAATCCAATTTAGCTATTTTTAAGTTTCTTTTATTTGATACTGGTACTCTTCACTCTTTAAACGTTGAGGCTACATTGGAAAATTTAATGAATTGTGGTATTTTGTTCGTATAGAAATAATATTAGTGTTTCATGTAAAGCAGGATCAATGAAATCTAATTACTATGTGATAGCGATGTTTAGTTGAATTACGTAAAATATGAAGTTGTACTTGAACGTACATGTGGTCACAAAAAAAATCTGTAATGATAATCAAAAGCAAAATTTTTTACAATTTTTACATAAAGCAACGCTTCAAACACGTATCTCCGAGTTATCAGATTAGAATTTTCAGGGCATAGTCCCGTAGTCTCTTTAGGACTTTATGCCTCGTATTCTCGAAAAAGTTGCTCGCCTAAGTGTTAATTGTTGAGCGGTCCTTTCGAAACTCCCCCTGCAAAATTCAGAAAGCGCGGGTCCCACTTTCACCGAACGCCCGTGCACATATTCGAACGTGTTTTATCAGCCGAGAGGTTCGAGGTTATCGAAGAAAAAAAATCGATTTCTCTTCGAAAATAACATAAACATCGTGGAACAGGCTGCTACGTCAGAGCAAAGTTATTCGTAATGCATAGGCGTCGTCCAGCCGATTTACGTCCGGATCGTTCGCGCGTCAAGGTGAAAGTCCTGCATATATTAAACGGTCACGTGAAGGAATGCGTTTTCTAAAAGGTCAGATCCGTTCGGCTAATAACAGGACCACGATACAATCGATTTTTAGGGAAGAGTCCGAAGCCAGTGTGCGTTCCGTTACCAGGAGGTTTCACGAAATTCTGCGGGAGGATTTACTCGATTCAACGTGATGTCAAGAACCACTTCAAAGCCTGTCTTGGATTGGAGCTACAATCAGCGACGGAACTGGAAGCCAGTTTACGCGTCAGCTGTTTCAGGTAAACGATTAATCGGTTGTTTCGTTAATTTGCAGTAAGAAGAAAAAGTTTCCAAATTTCGATACCGTCCATAAAGAAATGATCAGAAGTTCCAACTGAATTTTCTGACAGAATCGAATATCTAGTTTTTTCTTGTAATTAAAGGAAGCCAACATTGTTAATATTAGGTCATTATTATTATTTTTTCAAATTTTTCGAAGTAATTACAAGTGATTCAACTATCTGACCACCAACTTTGGTACTATTTGGATGTCTAAGGGTATTTGTAAATCAATAGCAATACAGGACTAAAATGTTAGAAATGCAATAATGTACAAATGTACTATTAGAAAAGAAGATTACCGATCAAATTTCTAAACGGTGTTTTATTCAACGCACCGTCCTTTACTCCAGATTCGGTCCAGATGGTCTCAAATTGCGCCCAGCAGAGCCCCTCCCGATTGTGGAAGCGGAAACGCCGGAGGACGATGACGACGACGACTTTTTTGGTCTGGGTACCGACGAAGACGATGACGACGATGATGCTGATGAGGCCAACGATAACTCACCGTTAACTAACTCCGTGCCAAATTCTTCAGCCGAAGACGAAGACGAGGAGGAGGACGACGAAGACGTTCTTGGCTTCGGGGCTTTATTAGATATCATAACTGGCGATGACGAGTCGACGACGAAGAAACCGAAGGTCACCACAGCCGCGCCTCTTCTTCAGTTCACGATTCCGCTTCTGACCAAGCCTACATCCGCGGTGCCTCTAGAGTCCTACGAAGCGTCCACCGTTGGGAACAGCGTAGGGGAGGAGAACGACGAAGAAAACGAGTACAATCAATCACTGAATGTCCAGGAAGAAGCCACCGCCGAAGAGGACACCGACGAGTTCGCTGTCACCGACACGACAGCTAACGAAGCTGAAGATATCGTCACTGAGGCATCTAACAAAGTGCTGGCTTACGCAAAACCAGCTAAAGCTCCGGCGAAAAAGGTGACGACACTGGAAGTGAACAAGAAGAAGCCCAGCATCACGAGCACGAGCCTGAACGCGATCGAAAATGAAACGGGCGAGAAGAAGAAACCTTTGAAGAAACCAGTTGACGATGATGATGACGACGATATCCTGGAAGGAGATTTGGACGACGACGACGATGACGACGATGAAGATCTTTTCGAAGACGACGATGATGAGAAAGAGACCGACGAAGTGGACGAAGACGAGAATGAGAAAGATGAAGAGACGGAACACGAGAGCGCTGAGGATGAAGGTGAGAAAGCTGAAGATATCGAGGATTTAGATGACGACGACGACGAAGAAGAGGATGCTGTGATCAGCGCGCTGGTTTACGATGAGAAGGAGAATGGAAAGAAGGGAAAAGTGAAGAAGAATCACGACACGACTGATGTAGACGACGATGATTCGGATTATGGGCTTGGTCTTACAGGACTTTTGGCAAGGAGCAGGCATTCGAGGAGCGGTCGTCAGAGCAAAGTCATGAGGCTCTGAGTTCACGCTGATTCTGAATGCCAGTCAGCCGATAAGTCGAGACTCTCTGGATCGCGATCGATTAGACAAGATTTTCGTCACGAAAGAGTTTTTTGATAACGTGGTCGCTGTCGGCTAGATTAAGGAATATTGGAGACTGATGACAACTTTCTTTTCTTTTCTTCTATTTGTTCCATGACAATCAATAAGTATAGAAGGAATGTTGAAAATACAAAGACGAGAATCGAAAATGATCAGACAAGCCGCGAACAACTGTCCGCGACCATAAGCCATATCGTATTGCTTGATTAGTTTAATGTTATTTAAGACAGGCAGTTATTTATATGTACTTATTTAATTAATTTATTGAAACTGTAATTAAACGAATCAAATAAACGTGTACTTTCACAGAGTTTGTTTTGTTCAGCTACGCATATAGGACACACTTCTGGACATCGAAGCCATTTGAATAAAGGAAGGATAAGAGTGTGTTGGTTAAATTATACAAAGAGAGATTAGATTAGATTTTACAGATTAATAACTAGTTCCTTTGAAACGAATCAACTAATTACATGATGATTTGCCAATCAGTAATCTTATTACAACCTCTACACTGACATTTTTCAAATGTTGCACTTGTTTTCTAGAGGCAACAGAATCGGTTTCAATTCATAGCGCGTTTTCTGTATTCTGTTTATTACAATTTTTGAAGAAACTTCTAATAAATTTCAAGAAAAATCTAGAAGACTAAACCCACATCAAACACCGCTGGGCAACGGCATTCGGAGCCACGGTCGCGTACGGACAGTAGGGTCCAACCGAACTTGCTTTCTAGCGAAAGTTTATGCATAATTAATGAGGCTGGAGACATCGTGGCGCGGTTGAATCTCACCTCAATTTCAGTCTTCGACCAGGACCGACCGGTGGCAGACGTTTCTTTTCTACATAGAATCATGTTGGCTAAGTTACTCTACGTTTTCGTTTTGTTTCTCGGGGCACGGACCATCTGTACCGCTACGTTTCACCAGAAAAAACATCACATAGGTAAACAAACATATCTATTTAAAAAGGTAGAATTATAAAGGTTAATTAACTTCAACCTTAATTTTAAACGGTTGAATTAACTTCAATAAATATTGTCGATATAACTTCATTTATTCTTGATAATTCCACTTAACAATGTACAGATATTGGCAAATTCAACGCCTCGTACTATGACCCGGAGACTGGAGTTGGACTGATGCCGGAATTGGAGGGTTCTGGCAGAAATCCTGCGTCGTTCAGGATCGGGTTTCGTGGTATCCCGTGCCAATGCGAGAACCTGGAATGCAATTGTTGCGTTGGTGTGAATCTGAACGTGATCAATTTCAATCGTAAAGCCTGCACTAAATTCACCTATGATCCCTCCACGTTTACGCTTAACACGGTGTTGAGCATGAACGAGAGGGAGATCTACACTAATACTCTGTCTAGTAAGTCAATGTTTACATTTTCGAATAAATAGAAAGTTTTGGTAGTTTTCTGAAATGGATACACGAGTAGAACTTGGACCAGAGTTAAATATAATAGCAAATTCGTGTCAGAAGGTAGAAATAATAATAATAGTACAGTTGTTTTTTAGCGTGTCAGAAGGTCGATGAAAAAGGCATTGTACTGAACGAATTAACAATATTTTCAACTGTTCTTCGGCATTCGATTCACTAATCATATTTTAATTCCGAACTATCGTATACTACCTTACAAGAAAATTAGCGGATTGTTCATGCATTGGTCCATTTAAAAATCACAAACCTTAATAGAAATGACAAATAAATTCTTTGCATTGCTGTTCACGATCTATACTTCAATCAATCCACTGTTTAATAAACAAGAAGAGTATCTTCAGAAAGTGTTATCTGATAAACAATAGTTCTTTTTTTGTGCAAGCAGTGTAGTTTCGTGTCAATCTTTAGCATTGTGGTTTTACTATCGTTCACAGCTAAAAACCCACCTCCGTTGTGCGTTCCTCTACCCCAGTTGCCTATCATACAGTTCTGCATTCGTTTCTTCGATGTGTACACCGAGGGACGAAACCTTCACGCTTGCATCGACTTAGAAACGCGCATGATTGGCTCGCCGATCTTGATCCTGCACTTCAATTGCGTGAAAGTGGGCGTCGATGGAGTGTCTTGGGCGCATATCGGGAACGGGACTAGCACGATGTCTCTTCAAATGCAGACGGTGACCAGCGAACCGGAAGTGTACGACGAGGTGGACTTTGAACAGCAAGATCTCGAGGTTTTCGTGAACTACACGTCGACGCTGAGTCCCGACGAAGAAGCACAAATTGGACAACTGAAACTGTGATCACCATGACGAATTGTTCGTCGCATAGACTTTAGTTAAATTATCTAATACAATGTCGATATATGTAAAAAGTATTCTGACGTAATTCATGGTAGTGAATAATTTATATTTATTTATCTAATACAATTAATATTTATACATGTATTATATTCTAGAGATTGAATATTTAAATTAAGCGATCGTTGTATTATGTTTGTTATGTAGAAAGTATGCAATTCGAGGCTGATCAAACTTGCAAATAACGGCGGTGTTAACCTAGTATTTAACATTGAAGTTCAATATTGAAAGTGTAGATAAGATGTTACCTCAATAAATAAACAGTATTTCATACGAACCGGTCTGGGACGCGTCCGTTCAATGAATCTACTTTCGATCTCCCGGGGAACCACAACGCGTCGTTTCGTCTCGTTTTAATCGGGCTTGTTCGGAAGATTTACTAGAAAATTAAATGTGGGTGAACAGCTACAGTCAAACCTAAATTTCTCCGTGAAACGAGGTCAGGGTAAAGACATCCGTAAACCGGCCAGTCGAGTTTCGATCGTCCGTCGAAGATGTCCTCTCGTGAAGATTGAACACGTGGTTCGAACAATGAGGACTCTTTGGCTGTTCTTCTTTAGCTTTCTTTACGTCCAGAACACCTATCAAAGTATCGACAAAAGAATCGTCGGTCCAAAAGAGAGGTCGGAGAATTCAGGGAACGATGAACTTTCGAAGAAAGAATTGGAGGACATGGCAGAGTTTCGAGAGCTACTGAGGCAAACGATCAATGCCACCGTGAACCCGACTTCCCAGATCACCGCCACCAAGCAAGGTCCATGTCAATGCGGCGGAGGCGTCTGCGGATGCTGCTCCAGAATTCTGTTCGACACCTTGAAACAAAAGGCTTGCGTTAACGTGACGTACGACCCGGACGAGTTCAGCTTCACCGCGAAATTCGCGATGAACGACAGAGTTCTGTACACAAGAACAATTTCTGGTAGGTCAATTATTTGGATTGTTGTCCTTTTTTTCTCATTAACATCACATGTACGTACAATGTAAGTACATTTCCTTAATTCAGAAAGTTAAAGAAATTGTTTAATTCACAAAATTGTGTTAGTAGAATTTTTTGAGATAGAAGTAAGAAAAAATGTATGATGAACGTGAAATCTTCAGATCTCGCGTCGTTAGATTTTGTGCTGGTAGGAAAGGTCAAGCAACGAAGTTTACGAAGTAAAGTATTTCAGGAAAGAATCCACGACCGATATGCGTGCCAGTGCCAAGGCTGCCAATAGTCAGAGCCTGCGTTCGATTCTACAACATATATTTCCAGGGAAGAAACATTCACCTGTGCGTGAACATGGAGGGGAAGTTCCGAGACACCACCTTGTTTAAGGTAAACTTTATAAATCCCATAAACCATGAGAATTCATTTATTTTATGATCGATGTGTACACGGTATGTCCAGGTCGGATTTGATTGCATCAGATTCGGTTCCAATGGCCTGGCTTTAGTAAAGCCAGAGGATGGAGGTGGACTAGGTCAAGTAGAATTCTTGCCAGGTGATGACGACGATGAGAATCAGGACGATTACGATTACGACGACGGCGATGACGACGACGACGACGATGACGACGATTTACTTGATTTCTGAGGAAACACCAAAATCTGTTTGTGATCAGCACACTTTTTGTACAGACAGAATAATGTGATAACTTTATTATTTATTAACTGTTATAATTTCGAAATGATAGAATGGATGACAATTACAAGGTCCACCTGAATCCATAATAGAAATTTCGTGTCTGTTTAATGAAAACTTTCTCTCTAATGAAATTTGTTGTCACTTCCTTTACGTATTCCTCTTTTCACGATAGAAGTGACCATAGTTTTTTTATATATAACGTAAAGAAACATTATCTTTGATCATTCGAACCCACGTGTGAACTGTGAGTTCATAAATATATTTATTATACAATAAGATTAACGATGTACAGAGAAGGATCTGAACGAGGCCTATATTATTCACCGGGCGAAGATTAATTGAAACCTTTAAGAGAATATCGTGAAATATTTTCAATCCGCAAACGATATCGAACAATCTGTCCCGAAGGAAATGAAATAAATGAACAGATGTATTCGAAAGTTTTTTTCTACTATATCTCAATTACCATCCTGTACATCCTGTACAGAAATCACCGACCCGAAAAAAAATCTGACAATACTGTTTAGTGCAACACCAATGCTCGATGGTGGCTGCCTGTAGTCATAGGAGATGCGATTTGTACAGGTAATCGAGTTGCGAGTGTACCATAGTAAAAACGTGCATTAGAACATTCTAAGCATGAATTCTACAGTGTGCCGTGTCCTGATTTCAATCTGCTTACAATTCTTCTTGCAACGGTCTGGTGCTATCAGAGAAGAAAGTTGGTTTTTTCTTATCTACTGCGTTGCATGTTCAGCCCAAGTTTTTTAATAGTAAGCTATTAAACTAATACGACGTTTAAACATGCAACAGGGTCTCCAATTTTGAAAGGGTTCCTGGCTTATAAGACAATCTCAAGCTTTCAAAAGTATTGCACCTGTTCAATGACTTATTCGTGTTCCTGTTGCCAGAGTGTTCTCATTTTGTACACTAAATCTGAGAAAAATCGTAAGTTTGTAAAAATGTAATCTAGTAATCTTTCTTCTTTCTGCAAGGTTACCTCTTCTTTTAATCACTTAAATGGAATGTTTTTTTAAAACTTTTTATCGTTTCATACAGTCTGCGTTAATTTTATTTACCAAGGAAACGGAATAATGGTCGATGTGGCGTTGAACTTTAATAGTATTAGAACCAGAAGAGTTACAGGTAATAATTACTTTTGTACATATCAAGATACGATTTATTTTACTCGATTCCATTGTTTTACAGATTATAAGCCGTTGAAGTTTTGCGTCAATGTACCAGGATGTCTCTTCTCGTCAGCGTGTATAAACGTTTTGGAGCTCAATCAGTTTTCCAGGTACCATTGTTATTACGCGATGCTCGAACGTCCCGCTACTATACCTAAACATCTATCTACCATCAGAATCTTTAGAAATAAGTATCTTTAGAAATAAGTTCCTCCAACACTATATTTTGTCCAAGACTATAGTTTCTGTTATTTCAATTCATTACTAATATCCTCATTACGTTAATTCGTATTAAAAGTGTTCAATAAATTCCTAGCGGAGATTTACGACTTCCGTTGACTAGAACAGTCATAAGTTTAATCTCACCGAGAGTTCGGGCAGAAACAATTGTTATGTTAAACATCCTCCAGTTCATGGTACTTAAATTTTACTTCATTTTAGGTCGATTACGGCTTGTCTTCGACTGGACATCTACTCCAAGAAACAAATATGGCAAATCAATTACGATTGCGTTAGTATATCAACGCAGGTTCCAACGACAGCGAGTAATGGTACCACTCAAATGATGACTGGAACAACTGGAGGATCTTCAGGAACAGCCACGACAATGAAGACTGGAATGACATCGCCAATGTCCAGCAGTCAGATGACGATGACGACAATGAAAATGACAACTACCACGATGATGACAACGACGATGACTACGATGACGGTGACTAGAACGGAAACCGAAGAAACGACATCGGATGTAGAATTTATAACGGTACCAGGAAGCCAACCTACAACGGTTGCGGACATCGATTAATTAATATTTATTCTTAATTATTCGTAAAGGCATGAATTAACTAAATTGATTACAAGTTATTGAAAGCAATTGTAGAACTTTAATTAATTAGAAGAGGATTCTAGGTATAGTGTACAAAAAACTAGTTAAACAATTTGTAAGTCACTCACTTTCCATACAAATAATATTTATTAAACAGACACATGAAATACAAATATTAAATTATCGCTTCCTTTCGTATTTCCACTTGTACAGTGGAGCAGAATTCTTTGTACCTTTACTGATTAGTTTTGGTTTTGTCACTTTCTTATCTTTCAGTGCCTTTTGCATTTCTAATTTCTGTTGCACAATGGTCAACTCTTGTTCTCTGTTGATTCTTTTCTGCAGCTCCATGTAAGCCATATGTTTTTGTTGTTCAATTTTATTCAAAGTTTTTTCATCGATATCTGGTAATTTCATATCCTTTAATCTACTCAGCTTTGGTCTGTTTGTGCGTCTGGAAAGTAATGCTGGATGGGTATCCAATCGTTTAGCTAAGTCAAAGTTTTTAGCTTCTTCTGAACTATCTACAAAGAATGTGTGTTTATTTGGAGTTTCATTTGCAACATCAATCATATGTAATTGACTTTGAAGTTTGTCTATTTTCTTGGCTTCTATGGTTCTTTTATGAGCAACATAACGCATGTCTTGAGTCTCCATTAACTGTATCTGTTCAAAAGTAGATGTGTCATTCTTGTTCTTTTCTCTATGCACCCCATTCTCAATTTTGGAATTAATCATGTGAAAGTAAAATTCATCTGGATTCTTATTCAAAGCACGTTTACGCAGAAGTTTTAATGTCTGTTGCTTTTCTTGATAATCTCGAGCTCTGGCAATATAATCCTTTTTCTTTTCCAAGAGGCCCAAATGTTTTCGAGCTTCCGGCTGATGCCTCTCTCTATGAGTTTTCTGTGTTGCTTTTGCAGCTTTCTTCCATGAAGACATATTTATATCTGAAAGAGCTACACAATTATATAAACAAGAAAAACGTTAGCACAAAAAATATAAGACTTTCAAAACAACCTGTAAACAGAATTTACAAATTATAGAATAACTTACCTAAAAACGGTACGATACTAAATTAAAAACTACTAAACTCCTTGTTAAGAAATATGACGTTTAATTTGTACTGAATATCGTGACAGCCAAGAACAACCACATATACAAATTACTATTATACATATGTAGATATATGTATGTACTCGTATACCTCAGTCAGACCGCATGCAACATTTAGATCACTTGGATCACCAGTGACTAGATAAGACCAATTAAATGGCCTGGTGGCGACATCCGTGGTAAAACTACTTTAACTGAAAACAGATAGGAATGAGAGTGTCACATGTTTTCTGGGGTCACGTCGCCCCATTTCCATTTTATATGTGTCACCGTAGACGATATACATATATGTATATGTTATGTAGCGTGGAACCAAAATTGGTAGATTCCGACTATTATTCCAGAATTTGCCGCTTGGTGCAACACTTGCCGGGAACAACGAATTCCCGGGCGTGAGCACTCTCATCACAGACGAGATATAAGAATAGACCTACATGCTACGCAGTCTAGTCTATACCTCGTCTGTGCTGGCCTCTGTGCTTGAGCACATGATGGCACATGATGTTTTACTAGCGCCATGTTAAGTTGACTAACCTGTAAATGTGATAAACAAATACTGTACACAAATTGATTAAGAATGGGTAAAACATCAAAGGATAAACGGGATATATATTATCGTCGGGCGAAGGAAGAGGGTTGGAGAGCAAGAAGTGCATTTAAGTTACTCCAAATAGACAATGAATGTCACATCTTGGATGGTTTGTATTGTGAGCAGTAATGACTATCCAGTATGTTTTTGAAAAATTAAAATACAGTATCTTATTTGTGCTTTGAAATAGGAGTGAACAAAGCAGTGGATTTATGTGCAGCACCTGGAAGCTGGAGTCAGGTGTTATCGCGCAGACTAAAGTGAATATATTACATTCAGGAATTTCTGTATGATGTACATATTTTATAAAGTACTTAACTCCTTGTATTTTTCAATATCCAGTGAGAATTATAGGAAGGCCTTAGAGACTGGAAATGCAACAGCTCCAAAAATTGTTGCTGTTGACTTGCAAGCAATGGCATCTTTGGAAGGAGTTATACAAATACAAGGGGATATTACTAATACCAATACAGCAGAGCAAATTATTGCACATTTTGACAATGAACAGGCTGATTTGGTAGTCTGTGATGGAGCACCTGATGGTAATTTACTACACAAGTCCCTAAGATTGAAGATCATGTGAAAATATAAATAATTCACCAGATTGTCAATCTTAGAACAGACATAATTAAGATGTGCCTTATCTCAATGGAGAAATAGTAATGCCATTTATGTTTTGTTTAATTATAGTTACAGGTCTCCATGACATGGATATCTATATTCAATCACAGTTATTACTTGCTGCTCTAAATATCACAACTCACATACTCCGAAAAGGAGGTACATTTGTGGCAAAAATATTTAGGGCTAAGGACGTTACACTGCTTTATTCTCAACTAAAAATATTTTTCCCTTATGTTTACTGTACAAAACCTAGTAGTTCACGTAATTCAAGCATAGAAGCCTTTGTAGTGTGCAAAGATTATTCACCACCTGAGGGCTACCAGCCACATATGCTAAATCCTCTCTTGACACATAAGCCATATGATTTTAATGAGCTCACAGGAGTTAATAGGGTTATTGTGCCGTTTGTTGTTTGTGGAGATCTTAATCAGCCTGATTCTGACACATGCTATCCCCTGGATGTGAGATACTTGAATCTATATATTATTTTCCTAAAATACAAACAAACTGATATGTACATATGTACTTTTTTTCAGTATGAAGGAAAGGAGTACACGTACCATGAACCAGTACAGACACCTATCGCGCCACCATACGAGCAAGCTTTGTCCTTATTAGAAAACAGAGACACTGATTTCAGAAAATCCGATGTCAGTGTCGTAATAGATAATCTAAACTCAATGTCTATATCGGATTTCAAGAAGATAGCGAAGCAAAAACGGAAGGAGACAAATGAAAAAATAATAAATTCAGATAATAAAGAAACTATTAGTGAGGATGCATTAGGTCTTACTGAAGTAATGTCCACCCCGCTATCTGATAATACAAATGATGATAATGAATGAAACAGTGCACCGTATTGTAAGCGAACAATAAAAGTGACGACTTTGTTATTAAATTTCGTAAATATACTATTTGTTTTCGGAAATCATGATTATTTGAAACCCCTACTTGTCTAATTGTATAGGTATTCTGTTTAAAATTCAAATTCTATGAGTGTCAGTATCATTTTGTTTATTGTTTCGGTACACGAGTATCCCCGTGTACCTCGTGTTGACTAGAATGAAACAGTAAACATTGAATCGTCCCAGTTGCGACGACCTCGTTCGAACATGACGCGAGCCGAGGAGGTATTTATCAAAAGATTTGCAACCATTTCAGTGTTTCACACGTTGGAAATTTCTAACGCGGTAAAAATTTTACATTCAACAGACAAGCAGAGCTTGTTGCGTCTGTAAGAAGTTGTTCTGTTGTGTCCAGTGTCGGGAACGACACGAGAAGAAGAAACATTCGGACAGGCCGTTGAACTGTCCGCTCTGTACGTCTCACAAACTACCGTTGCAATCAATCGAGGATAAATCGCTACTTTACCACATAGTGATTACTCATCTACCTCTTTATTGTTATTTGTGCGGTGAAATATTCAAGCATAGCAAGGACTTAGAATCGTTCGGTAACTATTGTCATATTTTCTATAGGGTGATCCTAAATCACAGTCATGAATTGAATTTTTGCATTCTAGAGTTCAAAGACAGGAAAGATATTGTACAATAGCTACCGCGAAAGTGAAGAATTTTTAAATTTTACTAGCATGATATTGATCCGTTCATTCATGAGGGTTTACGGTACCCGAAAGTGCTGATTACGATAAACTAACGCCGTAGTTTTGTCTGTTCAATATTTTCATTTGTTAAAGTAATAAAAATAAAACGTTGGTCTGAATAATTTTTAATTCTTGGATGTTACATCGACAAAGGCACGTGCAAATGGTGGCAGTCTCAACATCGGCATTCACTACTGTCCGACCAGAAGTCCATACTGGGGACACCGCCGTTAACGTCAGACGGGAAGGAATCATCTATAAATAATGAATATAATGGTAACTTTGATTCACTGACCTCACCTCCAGAACTCTATAGGAACACGAGCACACCCATGGTGGTCGGTCAGAAAAACACTTTGGATTTCAAGACACCAATAGTCCCAAACTTCTCCTTGAAGACACCGAAGACCAATTCCGCGTCATTAAAGAATCAAACGCACAGCGGCTTCCAAGAAGACAGTTCTAACAGCAAGTACGTGAGTTTTCCATCTTCCACGTCTCACAAGGAAACGCCGTTTCGTTCGTTGTCCACGAATCGCGAGAATAAGGGCAATTCACCGACGAATAATTCTGGACAACTGGGTATCATGATGGAACAGGAAATACACACTTCGAACGTACATTACGTTGACAATCACGGTATCGAGGACATGGAGTTGACCGGCGTTGAGGGTGAAGCATTGCCTGACTCTAAAAGTTCAGAGATACCCGAGAAACGATCAGAATCCTTGAAGAAAGTACGATTTTCGGACCAATATGAGCCTCAATCAGAGCCTTGTAAAACTAGATCCTTCAGCGTGACTGAAAATGAGGAATACTTCGAGGCATGCGAGACTCTGTCCGAGATGAAGGAGTCCCTGGAGAACTCACAGATCCAGATCTACGCACAGAACACGATGAACTCGCAAAAGGAAAATCGTAGTCCAGATGGAGGTAGCGTGAATGTTAATCAAGCCTCGGCTACGTCGAGGGTACTGATGATGGTTGTAGTGGAGAACAATTCCACCCTTTCGACTTCTGAACTTATAAACTCTGGTCTGAAGAAGCTGGAAAGTATCACTTCAGGCAACAATCTATCGAACAGTAACCATACCTCTTCTGCATGCAGCAGTTCAGTGACGACTGTCGATAGCTATTGCAGTGCCTCGAGTCATGATTCCTATACTACGTCGAACCATGCAGTCGGTTCCGTTAGGCGAGACTCGGACTCGTCGAACAGCAGCGGGAGTACCAGCTCTGGAGGACTCTTTTACGCGGTCGCTAATGCTGTGAAGACTGTTATGAAAAGCTTCTCTGGTAAATATATGATTGTCTTTTGTAGAAATGTAATTACGTCCGTTGGTGGTACAACCGACCAGATAATGATTCGCGTTGAAACAAATATTAATTTTCTAAAAGGGAGAGTCTTGAAAACGAAGTCCTATTTGCAAAAATATTATTCTAGATATTCGACATGTTTTTTTTTTTATTAAGAATTACCCCCTTGTCGATAATATCGCAAATAACGAATCACCAAAAAGAATATGTGGTTGTAAGAGAGAGTCCTATAAACAGAATTCGACAAAGAATCTTTCTTCCATTCGACTACTATTCAAAGAGTTTTCCATTCTAATTTCTTATTACTTCACCCACAGGTGTAGGAACATCTAGGAACAGTGAAAGGGAGCAAGTTTCCCAGAGGGATGACGTTACTCCAAGGCCGTCTACGTCCGACACATTTAATCCGATGTCGAGCTTCGCGGCTTCGCTTTTGCGGAGACCTGGGAAGCGTACAAGGGACAGTTTAGACAGCCCATCCTCGTCCCACAGGCAAATGGATTTGGCGGTTTCTTCATTGGAATCTAGAAGTCCACTTGCCAAAAGACATCGTGGATGGTACAGGATAAAGGCCCGAGAACCGATCGCACGGATGCGGAACAGTCAACTTACGTCACCCAGAGGAGTGTCCTCGGAGACTCAAGTCTTTCATCAGGGATCGTTATCCGTTGGCGACACGGTTCTTCCACTTCCCTCTAGGGCACACCAATCTACACAAACTGACTGATACTGAATTGTATTTACAGCTTTCAGCAGCTGCTTCCTCCGGATATAAATCACGTTTAAGTTTTAATTCCGGTTTTAGTTTTAAGTCAAGTTCTGTTAAAAGTGAGCTAGGAAATTCATATGCATGCGTCAGTTCTATCAGTATCCACTGTAAGAACTTACATAATGAAAATGTGAAATAACAGTATTTTTAAAGGCTGATTCTTCGACGTCAGTTTTTTATTAGGAAGTGACAAGAAAATTGAAACATATAATTCTGTATGTACGTGTTTCTGAACTGCTCTACGTACTCGTTAATCGTAGTTTTTATGTTTATTTGCACTGTTTCATTGTATTTATAGATATTTGTTTATAATATAAGTGAAAAATTTGTTTTTACAATTGTTAAAGGAAATGAAGAAATAAGAAGTGTGTATGTATGTGTACGAGAATAATTGCGAAAGTGTTATCAAATATTTCAATAATCTATCAATAATGATGTGTCTACATTAATATATATTTACGTATACATAATAAATATTATTAAGAGTATCTGTGGCGCCATCCATGTCAAAATGGTCAAGCTATTAGCCAATTTAATGTCTACCAGATTGCGTGTTTTGCCACGGATGGCGCCACCAGGCAAATTAACCGTTTCACCTTATCGTAATCGAAATTCTCGCACGAGTTTTGACATTTTAGCCACAGACAAGATATAAGAATTAGACCTTCGGCGAACAACTTTTTTCCTGAGCCTAAATCTTTAAAAACCAAAATTCCCTCGCCAGACATCTCTGTTCTTCAGCTTAGATCTAACATTATCTTAATATTCTAATATTGACTCTACCGAGTTGAATTGTTTTTGTCGGTTAAACCTTCATTGAAGGACCCAAACATCTGGTACGGTCATTTTTCACATTGAAAAAAAAAAGAACACAGGATCCAAGAGAAACTTATTCAGACGAACGAAGGGTTTCGAGACAACTATCAATTCCGCGACGTTTTATACCTTAAGGTGTGTTCTCCCACCCTGCCATTTCGTTTTACGCGTCTGTTGGAACTCGAAGCACACGTCGATGCTATCTTTATTATTTTTCGCAAATCACAGCCATTTGATGGATGCATTTGACATCTGTGGAGAATTGTATTGCAGTGTGTGATGATTTAAAACACATACTAGGTCATCTCACAAACTCGTGTGGATTTCTAAAGAAACGTTTACATCGATATTTGATAAATTTCTGAGTGCTGCATTATCCTCTGATTTAATTATTCTCCGTTAGTTATTGACGTCTTCTGAAATATACACGGTATCACGTAATGTAGTATAACAGCGTAGGTAGTGATTCTACGTGAAAGAATAAATTGAAAATATAAAATGGAATGTTTTCATTTACGAGAAAATTGACTTTGAAAATCTGTTGGATAAGCGTGCAATTGAATAGGATTTGTCCAGCACGTCTGGTCATTGAATTCCGTTTCTACTTACTACTCTGGCGAATATACGCGTTCCAGATTAATTTTCAAATTTGATTCTCTCTTTTCTACATTTTCCTTACCCGTTTGTACCACCAGTTACATAACAACCTGTACAAAGGGCATGTGCATAAAAAAAAAATGAGCGACCTTGAAATTTGCCTCGATGTTATGATCGATTAAAACCCACTCATTAAAATTGAATAACCCTTTCGAACCACCATTATTCCAACATTGGTAATTTACTAGTAGTTTCTGTTACGAGAATAATGGTAGGTATACACGTGGACTCATTTCTTCTGACACGGAATTCAATGAAACACCCACAAGCACCCCATCGAGATGCGAATCAGCGTATTCTCTCATTGCTCATATGTGTGATCTACGGTGAACCCGATATTAGTCTACATATAGTCATCACTCATAGCCATCATTACCAGAAGAATTAGGTTACCTCCCAACGGATATACAAAGGGGCCCTACAAATTGGACTGTATCCTGCGCGCTTTCGAAATAATCCGCGGCGAACGTACCAATTGCGATCCGCATTTCTGACGAACCCCGTCCAGGAGAGAGATCCAATTAGATCACCATCACTTATGGATTTACCAACGGATTCCGAAGGTGAACGTACACGGTCTATTGTCCATTAATTTGATAAGCAGAGGTTTACGTGGTTAACGTGACTGTGCAATTCGCTATTAAGCGATCCACAGCAGACTCGTGTCGTTCTGGAGACAGTTTCCATGAATTTTCAATCTTGGTCAAGGTAACGAAGATGTTAAAATCATCTTACTGGAGAGATTCGTTTACACGATTACATGATTTACTTCGGGTAATCGTAACTCATTTTTCAGGCAAATGGTACACAGATTATAGTGTTCCCTTTAATTGGACGGAACAAGCCTTCCCAAACGGCACGCGCACGCGGTTGCTTCGTGTACCATTTACGTTCGCAACTACGCCTTTACTCTTGGGTGTACTTAGGTCGAGACACAGTAACTCGTTAATACGTAATGATTTCTTTTAACGTATCTGGAATTCAATTGAAGTACGTTTCTACAAACGAGGGTATTGATTAGCAATTACGCATATAATTGAGGCAGCAACTGGTGAAGAACTAGGCCACAAGAATGCACGGTTACGTGTACGCTCATAAGTATAAGAACACCTGTCGTACATGAAGAACATAAACAATAAATGAATTATTAACACTAGAACTACCAAAGCAATCAAAATGACTGGTATATAAAAATTCTCCTATAAAAATGATTACAATGTCCTAACAATATGTTTTCTGAGATTTTTTGCAACTTTTATTGCAATACATTGGGTCATCTGAAAAGTTCGTGAATTCATATCATATTCTTATTTACTACCTTCGTACAAATTAATTCCAATTTTCAATCAATTCCATTGTACTAGTTATATACAACTTCGATTTTTTTTCTAAAAATAAAAGCTTTTCTAATTGGGTAAATGCTAAAAAATTTCCCCCCCAGTTAACCTCGCATTTCGATGAGTTACTTAATACCCATAGAAGCGACAGTGTTATGCATCAGAAGGGGTTCTCCACCATCCGTAAACAGAACAATAAAATAAACACAGACCGCTCGGACACACTTTCATCGTTCGTGGAAGGGCTCGTCAAGGGATGAACGGTTCGTGGTCACCTATTTAGAGCAATTTAATCGACGCCGTGGATCCAATCGACACGGGGTCTATTTCTACGAAACAGACTCTCGCGCGCGGTACACATTTTTCTCCCTTCAACATATTCAGTGCCGTGCGACCTGTCGTGATGAGTGCCCTCTTCCTGTAACCGTCCCATCTCTTTCGCTCTAGGTCCCCGGCTCCCTTCGCTCTTTCGTCGTTCGCCAATCCTCTCCCTCCCGCTCCTCTAATCAGCTTCCTGGATGGGGCGTATTATCTACGGCGATGGTGGATCGTAACTACGCGATACCTAGCCAAGTCCCGGGGTTTCGATCGTACGGTAGTCACTCGGCTGTCCATCGCGCGTAAAAGACCCGCGACAAGATCCCGCGATTACGGATGTCGCTCAGATTGTTATACGATTCCGTGGTGTCAGTGCAGTGATCCTGGAACGGTGCTTCGATTACCACGGATCCCCAGGTGTGACCTTCTACGAGAGACCTGTTCCTTTAGGTGTTCCCCTGTTGACTCTCTGTCATTTGTCTTAGTGTCCATTACCTTGGAATTGTTTTTGTTTTTTAGTATACAAAATTTCCTTACGGAGAGTAATTTTCTTGACCGTATAATAAACCGCAGGGTTCAAATCAAGCTTTCGTTTTGTACAGCAATGATCTTTTTCGTTTGTAAAAACAGATGTCGCAGCGGTGAAGACCGCGGGATGATAGAGAACGGGTTCAGGATCATCCTCGTGCCCAGAAGGAGGCTCTTCAAGAATTCTTAAAGCGGTGCTGTCGCCGGGGAGCAACCGCGATGTCGTTTTCGCAACGTATATCCGGGGCCGTCGCGGTCCTCAGGGGCACTTCGGAGATCAAGGAACCTCGCACGTGAGATCCGCGATCCTCCGATCAACCTTTTCTATTGTATCTACCACTTCTTTTACGCGGAACTATTTCCAGGTCGTGTACCGACGACATCGAGAAGATAACGTCCGAGGACGAGGGCAAAGTGCGTCATCAGGTGACGCCGCTCGACAGATTGCAAATTGTTAGTGGCGGTCCATTGTAGATTTTAGTGATGATTTTAGTTAGATGTATCCGACAAGTTAACCACGGTACATAAATTGTAACTGTAGGTAGTGGATTGGATAACGGAGAACATGCTTCTTGTCTTCACCGTGATCGGAGTGTTGATGGGCATTATTCTTGGTTTTTTCGGTCGATTAGCCAATCCGTCACCCACGTCTATCGCTCTCATCAGTTTTCCCGGGGAGCTGCTTATGCGGGTGCTGAAGATGTTCATATTACCGTTGATTGTTTCGTCTCTTGTCTCCGGTGATTATGCAACGTTTGCGAAATTCATTCCGATGGGATGAAACGTTGCTCTTTACAGGCCTCCTCGTACTGAACCGACCATTTTCCAGGAATGGCACAGCTGGACGCCAGAAGTTCAGGTCGAATGGGCGTCCGAGCATTAACGTATTACACCGTAACGACTATTATTGCGGCTATAATCGGTATCACGATGGTATTGATGATCCATCCTGGCGATCCTAGAATCAAATCTACCATACCCGTGCACAGACCGGATGACATCAAAGTGTCCACCCTGGACGCTATTATGGACATCATTAGGTACTGTTGGTGGAATAGATACTAGTATGATCGTAAAATCGCCAGGGAGCTACAAATTATTAAGTTTTCAATGCCGAGAAAAATAAAATAAAATATTTTAGTGATTCCCGTTGGTTACCAGTAATATCTTTCCGAATCGTTAAAGCAGCAAGACCCATTTCGTCAATCTTATAATTTACAATCATACCGTATCATTTCCATTGTCTGCGCACAGAAGACAGAGGAGAACGTCCAGTATAATAAACGATGACTACTATACTCTAGAAACATGGTGCCGGAGAACCTGATACAGGCGTGCTTCCAACAAGCGCAAACCACTTACGTAAAGAAGAAAGTGTTGGTCATAGGGAGCGCGAATCAAAGCGATTACGTTCTGGAGCCGACGTTAATCTATAAGGACGGGATGAACGTGATGGGAATGATAGTGTTCTGCATCACGTTCGGCCTTCTCGCCGGACAGATCGGTGAACGTGGGAAGCTGATAGTCGACTTCTTCGTGGTGCTGAACGAAATAATCATGAAACTCGTCAGTATCGTTATACTGTGGTGAGCGATCGGGTCACGGCTTAATTACACGCTTGGTAGTTTTCCCGCTATTGTTCGATAATTCGACGAAGTAATGTGGGCTCGAAGTCTTGTTATCACGCAGGTACTCCCCGTTCGGAATCATGTGCCTGATAGCCGGCAAAATAATGTCGATCACCAATTTCGCGGCAACTGCTCAGATGTTGGCTCTGTACATGATCACAGTGATCCTGGGTCTGCTAATCCATGCTATAATCATCCTGCCCACGATATTTTGGTTGTTGACTCGCCAAAATCCGGCCGCGTACTTCCGGGGTATGATCCAAGCTTTTGTGACAGCCTTGGGAACAGCGTCCAGGTAGCGATCGACGAATGTGTTTAACCCTCGAATAGACAAATAGCTGTACTGATAACACAAGTAGCGAAGCCTGAGTTCATTTATCCATTTTTTTTTTCTTATCAGACTTTGTATAAACGGCTGCGGACTTGAATTTGTAAATTGGAAAGTTAGGTGAACCTTTTGGGAACCTGGGTCAAAATAGATTAAGTGCAGCCGCTCACGAATGAAACTTACAAAAGATTGTGCGTTTACACGTTCTCGATTATTCTAGCGCCGCAACTTTGCCAGTGACTTTCCGTTGTCTTGAAGAAAATAATAAAATCGATCCGAGAGTGACTCGGTTTGTTGTGGCGGTTGGTGCCACGGTGAATATGGACGGTACAGCGCTTTACGAAGCTGTTGCCGCGATTTTTATCGCTCAGGTGAATGGGATTTCGTTAGGATTGGGAGAAGTTATAACAGTCAGGTTTGTATGATGAATGTGATACGCGTGGATGTTAATGCTGTCATTTATTTTCATACTCCTTCGTTTCTACAGCGTTACAGCGACCCTAGCGAGTATAGGAGCGGCTAGTATTCCCAGCGCTGCCTTGATAACGATGTTAATTGTACTCACAGCCTTGGGACTACCGACTAACGACGTTTCATTGCTGTTTACTGTCGATTGGATACTGTAAGTTCACTTTTCATGTTGTAATTGCGAATAGTTCGTAAATAATATTTTCTTTGATATTCGAAGGGACCGTATCAGGACACCCATAAACGTTTTGGGCGATGGATACGGAGCCGGAATAGTTTATCATTTAAGCAAAGACGAGCTCTACAAAATGGACCAGGAACGGAAATTAGAAGGTCTCGAAAAGGGAACACCACTAGAGGACATCTCGGAGAGTTGTCGACGCGACAGCGCACCTGCTCCCGAAGAAAATTCTGAAACAAAGATCTGATTCACAAAGATATCGACCTTCTTTCGCGGACTTTTATAAACTTCTCAAACGGTGCGACGGCATAAAAAAAAATTGTGTTCATCCTCTACCCCCTTCCGCGTTCCATGAATTGAATGATTGCTACGGAGAGAGAAAATTGATAGCGATGAAACTTCTTTCACTGCCGAAAAAGTTTTGGGACCCGAATACATTGTAATTTAATCGATGATATCGTTACAACTGTTGTTAATGATTCAGTAGTAGTATTGTAATCAACGGATATACGGAGTGCAATAAAAATGTGAGCATGTCAAGTACAAAGCGATATCGTTATCTATTTTTAATCGCCTGTTTACAATCTAATAAAAGTTGTACCGTTTTCAGTATGAATTAATGGAGAATTCTATTGTACAGAAAGTGAAACGCAAGTGTTCTTATTTACGTATTTATAAGTTTAATTTGTTACAGGCCGAATATGATATTATCGGTTCATTTAATGAATTAAATGTCCTGTCACACATTGGATGATTTATCCGATAGGAAGAAAATGTAGGATTTTATAAATTTTGTTTACAATGTTTGTGCGCTGTAACTTGTTATTTGTTGTATGCATAGTACGTGGTCATAAAAATAAACGGACATAACGTTGTAACGATTTGAGTGTTTATATCCTGAACAAGATGTAATAATGAACGAAATTGGGCAGGTGGAACAGTGGAATAGATGTATTTTTGAAAGAATTTATCCTATGTACATACATATACAATACATCACGTTGTGCTTCTTCAACAATATTATTACTCTGGCTAGTAACTCGCGAATTGCTTGTGATATATTTAATTAAATAACGACATACTTATTTAGTTAAAAAATATATATTCTTAATGCTAGAAATCCTTTGGATCAGTATACATGTACCATACCATATAAAAATCTGATTATAGATTAAGGAAAATGTGTGAATATAAATATTACACTTATAGATTTGAAAAGCAAATAACATTCAATGTTTGTGGTTGAACACAAGCATTTTAATATTTTAAAAAGGATACGTCCAAAACAGCACATATGTCTGTTGCATGGGAAATTGTTTCTATTAAGGAAAACATGTATACCATAATAAGAATACGGTAGGAAAATGCATTTTTTATAATATAAAGGATACAAATAGACCTCCGAAAAATCCACCCGTCAAAAGATTTCGTCTGCTTATAAAATATTTTTTCCCTTGACCGCCAGCTTTTAGTAGTAGCATTGCCTACAAAAATGTTATAGTAACTTAACAAATTGCAGAAGCAACAATATTCTATTTCTTAAATTTTCTTACCCATAATCCAAATACTGCAAAAATGTAGAAGCCAAAACCGTATAAACCTGTTAATCCTAATAAACCAGCTGTACCACCTGACAAAGCTGCCATTGATATCCTACAATACTCCACAACAGCAGCATTATTTACAATAGCTGCTTCACTATACGCAACAATTTCTGCAAAAGTAAGTGCAGTCAATTACATACTAGCCTACATTTATCACTTGAATAGATGAAGAATGTTCACTACTAAAAACAAATCACTTCATTCAGAAAATGAAAAAAATACAAATCCTATTAAATTAATTAAAATTTCACTACTTTATTGTAACAAGATTGTTACAATAGCATTGCTTATTGTTAAACAAAACCATAACCTATAACAGAAGTTACAAGCATTCGATCCTATGAAGTATCAAACATAACTGAGGTAATAAATAAATTAATTTTTTCAATACACACCTCCTTTCTCTTGCTTTGTCTTTATTTTCCCCAACATTATTGTACTTCTGTCAATGTAAATGCACAATTTATATAATTTAACCTAACAAAACATTCGTTGATTACGTATATACAATGACAATGACTGTGTTTTGTCGGCTACTCCTGTCAGGACACGGCACAATGTGCCATCTATATTAATCCAAAACTAAAATTTTTGTTGATAACTGCTCATGTTCTGAAATACCGATAGTGTAAAAAGTCAGGGATTTTCTGCTGCCCTCTACGTTATGAGAACGGTGAATTTGTGAACTACGTTAAATCCATTCGAGCTCAACTAGTACCATGGTCGCAAACGGATTCTCTTCCGTCCGTTCGCTGTAAAGGAGACGTATAATCTAGAAAGGAGTCTTAGGTTCAACTCCCGACGGACCTATTGGTTTTTTTTCGCGTACAAAAAAGTTATTGCGTTTCATATTGTTTTTATGAATATGTATATGTATTATTATGTACATTTGAGTAAATTATTTTATTATTCCATTGTTATTACAACAGTTTAACAGTGACAAGGAACGCATGTATATTTTCAAATATCGGATTAACAGTATATTTTTATTCTATATTATTATATATAACTGAGTAATACGTATCAAAAACGTAATCGAAACACAGATTTTTATTACACCACAAATATCGCATAAAAGATATTTCGTTATATTGACATTTGTAATAATTATGGATTTTGCGGGGAAATCAATATTATTGACATTATGGAACATATAACGAAATATCATTCGAACACTTAAGAAAGTGTTAAAGTTCCCTTTATATCACTGTCCTGTGAAAATGTTCATACTTCCAGCAGCATTCATATTCCAATCAAAGAATTTACAGAATAAGGAAAAGGAATCTAAAGTAATGTTCAGTAGTTCCATACATCTTTATCTCGAATAATTTTCTAAAATATTCAAAGTACTAGACATTTTTACACTTTGAATCTCATAACGATTTTTAAAATAATCCTAGTTCGATGTAATATAGAACGTGGTTTTATGAAATAGATTCGAAGTTCGCAGCCATTAGCTCGATATTATCTTCGGTTTACAGTACTTTACCGATGATAATACTGATTGCCCAGGCCTCACCACGAGGAGGTTGCTGCGAGTGGAGGCCCAAGGCAGATAGATGGAATCACAAGTTCTACATCTACCCACCTTTCACAATAAACCTTATAAATAACTTAAATCTTAACTATGTAATACTATCGGTACTAAAATCCCTCGGCGGATGACTTCTTTCTTAAGCCTCAACCTATAAAAAACTAAGTTCCCTCGTCGGTTGTCTTCGTTCTTCAGCTTAGAACTAATCTTATCTTAATATTCTAATTAATACGAATTAATGCTAGTAATACGAAATAACAAATTTAACGCAATGTAGTCGCTAATACTC
>NW_015373942.1:1012301-1049069 GCF_001272555.1 Dufourea novaeangliae | reverse complement strand
TGGTTGTCGAATGCCTGCAACAAACAATGGGTTAGTAACAAGAGAAAGAACGAGTATGAGACGCGCGCCCACCCTCCGCGACGGCTCACGAGAAAGTGAGGAAGCTAACGCTATTATGTATTAGGCGTAGGCAGGTTTGTTCGTGTTGAATTGTTTTTGTCGGCTTGAACGACCTTCCTCCTTGAACGACCCAACACCGCATGGTACAGCCAGGTACGGCCATAGTATACGGCGTACACGGCTAGGTCCATAAACTGTATGACGTAACGTCCTTGCGCATTGGACTGACGGAGAGCACCGATACCGCGGCACGCTCTACCGTACTCTCTCGCTCGCACATCTCCCCCCATAGACCCCTGAAATTTCTCTGCACGCATCACACCGACGGAGAGCACCGATGCCGCAGCTCGGTCTACCGCTCTCGCTCGAACGCCGTGACGTCATCACCCGATTCCCGGTATCCCGGGGCCACGAGACGGTAAGGCATTCCCGCAAGGGAAATTTTATGAATGGGAATAATATGAAAGTTCTTTACCTCTTCTTGAACATTCTAATTCCATAGCCCTAAATTGAGTTCCTGAAACTATTTCATTGAACTTGTGTAAAAGATTCATATATCTTGTCTGTACTTACGTTCGCGTGGTTGCCGTACAGATAACGGTGGCGCGGAAAACGAATTTCTACTGTATCTTCGGTCCATTGTCTGTGGTCTGTGCATTTTATCAGTAGAAGGTATAATTCTACATTCCTCCGTAAATATAGTAGAAATTTCAGAATATGGGTACACGAGCAATTTCTTGATTCGATTCCCAGTAAATTTCTATTATTATGTCTGTATTTCTGTTACCAGCATTTTCGTATGAGTATTTATGTATGAATTATGGAAGAATAACAGTTAGCCATTTGGAATCTGCTCTGTCTGTAGTGCTTCGGTCGCCATCCGCGGCATGTCGCTACTGCATTCGTTCTCGGGACGTCGCGCTGGTTACTAACGGTGTAGTTTCATGGCGCGTAAATCTTAAACTCGAGCCGTTCGTTAGTGAATAATAAGTTCGTGATGCGTGTTGTGACTCCGTGGAGATTGCTCTCTATTATCCAGTTAGTGTTTCACACGTACCTACTGTGTCATTTCGTGGACATTTCACGGAAATTAACTACGCTGGGTGTATAGTGTCATTCCGCCATGTTTGAAATTTCTAACGGTCATTTCTACTCGCTACACAGTTCGTTCAAGTTTATTTGAAACGACAGCGTGATACAGTGAAAGTGTAATGTATTTTCATAATTTATCATGGACACTTTGAAACACGGGTTGACTCCAAAATTACGGTGTACTTTATGCGGACCATGTGTCACGTACTGCTCGCTATTTCGTGTAAATGGAAACGTCGTAGTTGCGGTCGTTGTTGTTTCGGACTCCGTAGAATTCCAACATTTTGGACGGCTGCCCATCCTGGTACACAGAACACGTGACAGCAACGGTACGTACACTACACGATGCGTGACACATATAAATACTTCTAAACGATACGGAAATTTCGGTAAGCACTGTTCCACGCCTTGGTCAGATAGCGGTTACCATCTTGCTTCCGGCGTCTCAGCTGTCGCCATTTCCGGGCGAGTCGCTTTCTCGCGTCCGGAGCGACAGAATATTAGACTAGTGCATGCATTTATGTTGGATTTATTGAACTAATATAGCAATAGAAACTAATAAGTGATTGTTCGTGTAGTTATACATGGGTCAGTGAATACCAATTGTAAGTTGGTAGAAAATATAGGTATATAGGCCCATGTCTATTCATATTTCTGTAGCTGTATAGTGTCATTTATTTTATACACAACGTTCTGAATGTTATTTTCCAGAAAGTCTACTCTACATATGTGATGGCAATAAGGTTCAGTATTTTCTTTAATAATAATCTGAATAATATTAATTTTATTCTAATTATTCTAAGCACTCTTGGTATGTGCTTTTTATCACTTTAATTATCTTACTTAATGAGGTTTTGACATTAGATTATCATGTAGTATGATGAGGAGTACAATAATGTTAATTTTTACTTAAATACTAATACAGCAGTGTGCATCATAAATTCTCCTAATATGTTACTCTACAATTTACGCTAAATCAGTTAATATTCATCTTCAGACTGTGATGCTCGGGTTTGTTTAGATCCAAATTTATAAGACATTTCCATAACTCCTCAGCTTCCATTAACTAACTTAAGTTGAGATCTTTTACGATATTTTATACATTATACTACCTGTAAGATCTCTGTGTTTTGAAGAGGTTAGTTAGGAAATATTTCTAGTGAAAAAATAAATCAATTTCCAAATGAATCCAATCATCACTAGGGTGAAAAAAAGTCTACAAATTTCTAACTCAGTACATCAATTTTTTGTCTTAATCAAGCTTTCGAGCATTAATTACCCACTACAAAAAGAGGTTTACTTCACTTATGGTCTAAGCAACAGATCTATCTATCAAACGCGGACATTAACAATGCTCGTTTATATAATTACCAACGCGGGGTTAATTTTCTTCATCTCCTCGTTGCTTCCGTGATATCGAAAGGATGGTAACGCGATTCACCGGCCGCAAACAAATCCCCAGCACAGTTCCCCGGACTGACTGACAAAACATATTCGTGCGGGAACGGGTCGCGAATTGGCCCGAGATCGGTATTCTAACTCGGCCTCATCTATCGGTCAATCAATCTTCTCCATTCACTCGTTCATTCGCGTGGTTCGGCAATTCTCGAACGTGTCGCTGACCAAGATCGATATTTCCAAATTCTCGTCCGCGGTATATATCCACGACCGGGGTGGGTCTTTGATCCACATCGGTGCGCACTGCGGGACTGCGCCAGCAGGGATACGTGCTGGAATGAGTAATTCGTGGTTCGGCGGAGTTTGACAGTTCGCTAAAAAGCTCGCTGTACCCGCAGGAGGTGGCTGGCAGTCAGGAGAATGCGTTATGCCGGTGTATCGGTGCGCGAGATCCCCTGTCCGTGTGCTTTCTGTGCTGGGGATCCGATACGAGCACCCGAGCTCTAATGCCGTGTTCACACTGTCCGCGACCCACAACCGCAAGGAGCCATTACCGCGCGAAATTCAACGATTCCGAGTTTCTCTGCCGATTATTTTCAACGTGTTGATCGAATTCGTATACGCACGATAGCTTGATCATCGTTGGAGTAGAGAATGTCGTAGTACGTTCGCTGCCAACAGAAAATCGTGTAATACGTGTCATGTTTCACCGATTTGTATTCTTATCCAGACACTGGTTGCTTAAAGTTAAACACTTTTTCTCTTTCTTATAACTGTTTTGTTTGGAAAAGTGACCCCTCAACTTCATTGGCATCCCTTTAAACAGGCTAGTGTAATTTGAAAGCATGGCTCCTATTTAACGTGGATCTGTATTTCATTTAATTAGTGTTTAGAAATTCAATATTCAATTGTAATGGGACATATGAATCATAGGCAGGGCTGAAATTCTGTACGTATATGTATATTACGTTTAGGAGGGTGAACCTAATCAGATTCTACAATATTATATCTTCTCCTGGATACTGTTTCAATTATAATTCGTGCATTCATCGCTTTTTTGGAAATATAATTATTAAAATTTATGAAACAAATTTCTTTCACACCTAACGTTCGTCACACGTATAAAAATATACTGTAAATAATACACATAATTAACACCTTTGATATAATGCCGACGATATTACTGGTTGAACCATGCAATTAATTAACAACCGATTAAACTAATACACTCCGATCTCATCGATATTGGCGCGTTATTAATTTACCTGTAACGCACTCGATACATGGAACCTCGTCTATTGACGACGCATCGATTAATTACCCGAGGCGACAAACGTTTTTCCGAATACATACCATGCAGGTTTCCCCGAGAGTTCCAGCATCCTTAGAGCACAGTTTGCGGTTGAAGTGTCGTGAGAACATAGCTTAAGCTCGTATTTGGCCGTACGTACGCGCCTAAGCGCTTCGTTCCGGCGTGTCCCCGAATATTCGTGCACGGTCCAAACACAGCCGGGATCCTAGGAATATTTGAGTAGCGAATGTCTAAGCAGTATCGGGGTATTGGGTTGATCGGTGCGCGTTGTTTCGACAGGGAACTATATCGTGGTGAAGCTAGTTCCCGCGAAACCCGATGACAACGACCACGCAAAAGGACATCTACTGTAGAAAGGCATTCGTTTTCCTTCATCTCTCGCCGTCGAATATACGAAAACGAGCGGAGTAAGTTACCCGGAACTTTGCAAATCGTAACTTTCCACTCTTTCTGAAATCGACTGGAACTCAAACCTAGCAACTTCCTGTGGCTTTCGATTCCTCAAACAAAAATCAACAGGGATATGTCTTGCGAGCAATCCCTTCCTCATCGTTTCGCAGTAGGTCAGCCAGAATGACTTTAACTCCTTAACGCACACGTTTTTTTCTTCAATTCAGCGATCAAAACTGATCATGTCTTCCTTTTGCATAAATTCATAGTCTGAGGCTGGCATATCAAACCTTTTTTCATTATCAGTGGTGTACGAATTGAGTTGTGTAGAATTTTATTCGAATAATACACAGTGAAAAAACAGCACTTTCTAAAATTGTTATCCTAAGCTTTAAACAGTTAATGAGATTAAAGAATTGTTTGCTAAGTGTCTACTCATTCAAGATGATATACTATTTTATTATAGAAATGGGAATTTCTATGTTTAATCAATTAAAAATAGCGAAGTAGTTTTTAAAATCTTTTATTGGTTATTAGTAGACTGCGGATTTTATGCATTTATAGCCTATAGGGCTCTGTGAAATACAGTAAAAAACAAAACTTTTATCGAAACGAGTTTTCTATTTTATTCTGAACCCAATAAGATACTTAAGAGGGAAAATAAATTTCGACAATTGCTCTTGTTTTTACAAATTACTTTGGAAACTTTTATTTTGCAGAAAAATCCGCAGTCTAGTTATTAGGAACACTGTATTTGGATAATGAATTTGTTCATATCTGCACAGGAAGTACTTTCAGGAAAGTACAGACTCCTCTCGATTATCGTCTTGAACTCGGGTCCGCGCCGGGACAATAATCTTGTAGAACAAGCCAGACGATAATCGAGAGGAGTCTGTAGGCTGGGGTTGTTGGGCTGGGTTAATTGTAATTGAGTACGGGCAGTGAGTCCTCCTGCGGATAAAAAATTATTTGTTGCGTTCGAAAACTCCGGCTGAAGTAGTTTGCCTGCGTAAATGGGAAAACCGAGGCAGAACGGGAGGGGGGAGGTTTGGTATGCGATATTACCATGGGCGCCGAGTTAACGTACGGAGCTGAAACAAGGTGAGAGCTTTCGGAGCTCCTGGGGAGCTTTAATTTAACTGCTGCATACGTCAGACATATTAAAGATACTAACTCTCAGACTCGCGGAGCCTCGTCCGTGTTAACCGGTCCGTAGCTTCGTGAAACTGGCTCGGCGAGCGCCTTATGAAATTTTACATCGGGTGCCGTTTCACCTTCTTGTCCGACGCCTAAGAATTTTAAAAGTAAAGACGCAATCGAGGGTGCCCATTAGAGAATTAAAGAGCAGATTTTGCTAAGTTATGTGCACGCGATATAGGAAATCGTGTCTGTTCATGGGCGTAGCCAGGTTATCAGGGGTGGCAAAAATATTAACACATCGACTGCCACAGTGAAAAAGGCTGTACGTAGCCAGACACACTTTATTTTGTTTTTAAAGTCATAAATCGTTGAAAATGTATGTGTTTTGTTAATAGAGGCTGTTGGTCGTGTTTCGAATTATACTGCAATATTAAATATTACGCAAAAATTTTGTAACTCTGGGAAGGGCGAGGGGGGGGGGGTCATAATCCAATTTTTGTCAAACTATCTAATGATAACCTATTAGAAGGCTTCAGAAATTTTGTAAAAGCTTCCCTTTCGTTTTTCTTCCACTAATAGAGTTCTATCGCGTGTAACATCTACGCGGGAGTAGCGGTTAAACACGTTGCTCTAATGATTATTCACAGCACACCCAGTAATTAGAACTTCTTCGCGCTAACGCCGAACCGATTGCGACAACGACGGCGACGGTCTCCGGGTGCGGCGACGCGCGGCACAGTCTCGCGGAATAAATTTCGGAAACAGTCGGTCCCCCCCCCCTTCACGATGAAACAAGATTAGAAAGGTAACTTTGTTCGCCAATCAGGCCAGGCTCAAGAATTTCAACTCCGTCGAAGTGGATTCCCCGTGAATTAAGGTAACCTCTTGTTAGACGCTCCGTTTGTTTCGATCGAAATAATTCGCCGCGAAGGGGTGAATCGAACTGAGCGCGCCACGGAATTCGATTTGTTTCGGCCCGTTTACACAGCGTGTTCGTTATTCCACGCGTCTCCCATTGAATCGTTTCGCCGAATTACGATTTGGTCTCGGGGTCTCGCAAAACCCGCACGCCACCGTTTTCGTTTCTCCATCCCCCTCCTGCGTCGTATCGTACTGGTTTTCCGGTCGCGTTGCTTCGTGTCGTTGGAGCGCACGGTATCGACGAGTCGCGACGTTATTATAGGATCCGAGGAAAGAAATTACTTTTATCGCGAGCCTGTGTGTCCGTGGAAAAGCTCCAGGTAAGATCTCGTCTAGGAAGTTGGGCGCGAGTCGTAAACGAGGATGAGTACGTCGCTCGATTATGGAAAATCCCCTGGCGTCTCGTTCCTCGCCTTTGATATTGTCGTCTTTACCACCCCTTTCTTACCCAGCCTCGCTCCTCCTGTCCTCGTACACATGCGAGACACAGCGAGAGAACCGGACGTCTTACGCGGATCCATGGGTTGGCATACTCGCAAGTGGAACAGACAGGGTCGTGAGAAGGAGTGGCAGAGGGAGTAAGGGAGGTTGGGAAGGGCTTGAACCGGGAGGACGAGGAGAAACGGGGTGGCGGAATCAGAGGAGAATGGACCACCCCCTGTTATCAGCTTGGAGCCAGCCGCCTTCCCAAGCCGACAAATTACTACATCCCCACCAACGCTATTCTGGTACCAAATCAAGCCCCATACCGGACACCCATGTCTCTCCGTGTCCTCTGCTCACCAGTGAAAGATTCATCCCCCCTCTACCCGTCCCTTCTGGCCTCATCTTCGCTCCGAAAGCTGAGTGTCATGGAGACGAAAATGTCAAACAATCGCGGTTTATTCTGTCGAAGCTTCTTATTCCATCTCCGCGCGACACTTCCCTTGAACGGTCCAAGACCTTTCGTATCTCGATAAAACTGCTGGCTGTTCCCTTATCTCCTGTTATTCGGGGCGGCCGTTTACGCGACGGGGTATAACGAACGAGCGTTCGTTCTAATACGTGCACACCCTCCGCGGAGAGTTTCCGTTTTAGTCCCCGTGTCGCCGCGCGGAACAAACCGTTGTATTCCTACCCACCCAACAATGAGACAAAAAAAAAGAACAAGATTCTCCCAGCAACAATGGAGCCCAGTCGTAATCCCTCTTCTTGTCCTTTTTCTTCGTCGTTGCGGATTACCACCGGTTGCCGGGTCCATCCCGTCGCCGCGGCATTCGGCGGTGTAATTTCTCGCGGAACAGCCACGAATTTCTCAACCGATAACGTATTGTTAATAAACCCTAACCATTTCTCTCTCCGACTCCTCCCGTTCGGCTCGATGGAGACATCGTCGTTTAACGGGAGAAGAGAGAGAGAGACAGTAAGTATTGCCGGTATGCGGGTGAAGAGGCGAACACGACGTCGAAACGTATGGCCGCTGATTTATAAAGGAAATAATTTCGCGGGGCCGCAATTTCTTACGTCGAGTATACGGGAGGAGCGTATCCTTGAACAGGCTCATCCACCGTTAAAATTCATTACTCCCACGCTAAAAGCGGCCTTTAATATCGGCTCGAAGCGAGGGGGGGGGAGGGCGGCTGTAGGGTTTTTTGTTCTTTACGTGTTTAACGGGCATCTCGTTGCGCGCGCGCGTATAGGATCGAGCGATTCCGCCGCCGCGAGGAACTTACGCGATAACCGCGAACGGGATCCGTTATACGAAACAACGTTTTCAGTATATACGCAGCGATGTTACGTCGCCGCGACGAGATGATATATATTTACGCCGCTTCACCTACCCCCCACACTCCTCCGTGATGCACACCGCTGAAATTACACTGGGGAGCATTTTTTTTTCGCCGTTGCGCTTCGGTAATACAGACCGTTTCGGCCACAAGTAGAACGTTCGCTGTCCATACAATAACTCGGCCGGCTGCACTAAAATTTTTATTGTTCCCGACGATGTTACTCGGAACGGCAACCGACAAGAAACAGAGAGACAGAGAGTAACGAACGGGGTCCGCTCGGCCAGCGACTGGTAAGCTTGTTTCCTGATTTTTTCCACCCCCCCCCTGCCCAGGTGAAACTGTGTTTCTGTTGGGAGTGCACGGAACAAATCGACGCGTGCTGCGCTTGTGGGGGATACTTGCAATTCTCAAGTGAACTGGCGACAACGTTTAATTTCTCGATGAATTGGTTGTTCGTCTAGCTTTTTGTTCTTTCTTAATCTTTAAACTGGAACGGTTAAGTTTTGAGTGGCTCAGAAAATATCAAGATACAAGAGGAAATCGTAATTGAGCTTCTTAAGGTGGGAAAGAGGTGGTAACATGGATAACTGGTTTGTATTAGAGAAAATAATTAATTTTAAATGTACCAGTAGTGTTAGTCAACGTGTCTCTCGACATGTATTATTGGTTCTCAGGATACAAAATAAAATCGTTGAAAGAGTAACATGGAATAGTTCTAAAAATTGTATTCTTTGTTACCATCATTTTTTTATTAATGGCACAGCCTCTGTTTTGCAAGTGTAAAGGAAAAAAATTACTTTAGGAATAATAATGAACTCAAAGTGAGAAAGAAAAGTGAATTCAAATTGTATTCATGCCCTTCGTGAACAGAAGTCGCGAGAAAAGTGTTCAGTTTCACAACCACTGCACAAAACATGAGCCCAATCCTGACGTATTTCGTATTGAACTCAATGTTCTCCAGATTTTTACGTCTAGAATGTTTCATTGCATTATTATTACCATTCCATATGACCGCTAACGTCATGTTCAGAATAATCCAATTACGCTCAACGAAGGGAAAACGTTTTCAAAGAACTAACCTTGCCATTTTCAACTACAATCATATTACAATCCAACATGGTATAGATAATGTTTTATATTTCACGATATAATTTCAATATAAAACATATATTTTCATATAAACAAATGTTAAAATAATATTTGAAAAGGAAATTTCGGAAATAACAGGCGGTTCCATATTACCACCTTTTTTCCATCATCACATTTTTCGTTAACACATCAGCGTTAAATTCAATTTTAAACAAATAATAGTTTTGTTATTTAGATTGGTATACAGATGCAATTTTGTTTCGATCACTCCCATATTGAACACCTTTTAATGCTCCGGTGTCCCTCGAATTTTCTGGATTTCACAATATTGAAATTGGTTGACCAGTATGCAGAAATTTTGATCCAGGCAGATTGGGATTGCATCGATGGTTCGCACTGTTTCACGCGGTTACTTTTATTCATTTGTTTACGGGGATATTCCCCTCTAACGAGTACGAATCAAAGCGTTATTTATAGTCTTGTTATATTTTTATATATTCTGAACTGCAAACCTGCCGGGAACATGGTGAAAAAAAAATCTAGTGTTTATATTATACCTGTGACTTCTGATCGAAGGTGTCGTTGATTCGAGTATTTCTTTTACCTATTTTTCGTATTACCCGATACTCGCTGAATTTCAAAATTTTTATCCAATTATCTACCGCGGGGTAATCTGTTCGCGAGTGGCAATTATTTCCGATTTTTTCCGGTTAAACAGCATGGCGCTGTCGCCGTGAAATTTTATTTGATAAAGTACTTAGGTATGCTTAGCGTGTGCTTCGTTTTCGTCCTCGTCACCCCGAGCCCAAACAGACTGTCTTATTGGAGGAGCAACAATGTAGCGAAGAGAGTGGGTACGGGGGCAAAAAGACGACGTGGACTGGCAGAAGGCAAGCAGGAAAAGGAGGAATAAGAAAGTTGATGAAATATTGGAGAGCGGCTTAGGCGGGACAATATTCTGTTGTAAACCGTTCTTTTCCCGCGCCAATAGATACCGTTATATAGCGCGCTACGCGTACTCCTTGTATCCGTTCCTTCTTCATTTTCTCTCTATCCCCGTGTCTCTGTTGCTCGGATCTGAGATTGATCGATTCCTACGAAAATAAAGCGTCGTTAAAGAAATCGAAAATTCAAACCAGGGAGATTCCGCGTTGAAACGAATTGCACAATTCGACCAGATGCAAATGTAGGACTATAAAACCCGAAGGGTCGAACGAAAGGAAGGTTTTTCGTCGCCGTTCGAATTTTTTCGAACGAGCCCCTTTCCCTTCCCGACCGTTTTCATTTTCCTTTCTTTTCCATCGTCGTTGGGCAGACACTCGATTATAGATCGTTCCGCTGTAATTTCATCCGTTTGTCGAGATCGTTCCGAGTGTCTGGAGTACCATTCATCGGTACGCGACGGGGGTTCCTCCTTCGATTTGCAATAAACGGCTGGACATCTCTCTTCGTCTGTTCGCCCGCGACGATTTCTTTCCCCGCAATTAAATCCGCAGGGAAAAATCTCGGCCGAGACAAAGGGCGTCCGGCTTCTACATTCCTTCTCTGTAATTTGCTCCCCTCCGTCCGTGCCGTGTCCCATCACTCGTTCGCCGAGAGGATGACTGAGGAGGAGCACTTGGAACCGAGGAAGAAAGTCCTCTATGCTCCTGGTATTTACGGTCGGTTCAGCAAAAGCATCCCGGGTATCGCGCTTGTAACACCATCGAACACGATCGAGAATGTCTTCTGTATCGTGTCTCGAGTGCCCAGGGTGAATTATTCGCGATAAATCTGTGTTCGATCGTCCTGTTCGATTTTTCATCGTTCCCGTGGGTACGGAACCTCCCCAACAGGACCCACCCGTAGATTAATCAAACAATTTGACAACCTCCAGTTTGCCCCACCCCCTCCTCTGGATAATTAATTAAAATTTCATTCGAAGATGCTATCGCTGCAGTAACTTCTGCGGGAAGTTTCAAACGTTTCAGCTAATTTCTCGCCGTCTTACCAAAGCCGTTCGTCCCTTGGAACGCGCGGGTGGGGTAGTTTGCCAGTTGAAAAATTCGACGGTAAAGGCCGTCGACAACTATGGGGCGAACTTTTGCATTCGTTGTTCGCGTTGCTCGTTCCACTTTTCAGAGATGCTATCGCCAACCCAGCCCCCGGGGGTTCAAGCACCGAAATTCCTTCGCTTAGCCTGACGAGAGGGTGGGTGAAGTAGAAAAGAAATAACGTACGACATTCGGGGCCGGTGTGACATTTATTAGACATTAAGTAGTAATACCCGCGAATGGGTCGGACGGGACTAGCCGGGTAATAAGGGTTGGGGCTAGGAGAGCCGTCATACTAATTGTAGTAATTCCCGGCATCCACTTTGGATATTTAATTAAGTTTCCGCTGACAAGCATCTACTTAGTGGGGAGAGGCAGGGCGGTTCTTACATAGCGACGCGCTTAGTACTCCCTGCTTCCATCAACCCTCTGCTTAGCTACTGTGTAACCTACCGACCTGCTTAACTGCCGCCTCGAAACCTGCACCGTTCACTAATTATTTAGTATCTCGCCAGCGGCTCGTCTCTATAACCTCGGGTAAAAAAAAGGACGGATTAAGGAAAGTTTATTGCCGGCCCCGTGGAATTGTGCGTCCGGTCCCGCAGGGTGCTGAATATATTGCGAATACAGTGTACTTCTGCAGAAATATGTACGTGTAGCATAGCGAAGTATAACCCTGTCAAATTATCACCATAACTGAACCAAATATTTACGGTATTTGCAACATACAAAACTATTAATTATAATCTAATCACTTATCCCGAGTACAATATGAAAAGAGTACACACAATAGCTTACTAAATTATGCTACAAAAAGAAGACCCACGTAGAAAAGTTCTAGCCTCCCCAAAAGTTACTGGGCTATTCTACCAACTTTACATACTAGTGTGTTCCACTGACTACTCTTGCCGTGGTCACTAATAACCTTAGAAGGTGACTTGACCTTAAACTCGGAATAAAAAAAAAGATACAGGCTTGATTTCTTTATGGATCACAAACATTGGTATTTTTACATTTTTCCTTTAGTTTCTCACGAGCAGTGTCTGGATGTGATTCGCGTACACGCACAAAGAATGTAAAAAAATCTGAATTTCATACAGTCCCTTGGTGGTCTTATCTGGACCCTCCGGCTGTTAAGAAGTCGAAGGGAAGTATCGAGTTGAAAGCATCAAGGTTCCTATCGCAAGTCGTCAGTTCTTTCGCCGGGAAACAGCGAACAAGATTGTCTCAGTAGGTAGTCCCTCGGCCGTTTTCCCGATGATTTATCGCGGTGGGAGGGGTGGGGGGCGGTGTCAGGTATGGAAGTGAAGGTTCCTGAAAGCGTGGTGGCCACCGCCTAAATATCACGGCGGACGATCCCTCTCTCTAGCGGGCCGGGACGACGGTATTCCTTCTATTATCTATTGTCCGGGGCCAAGATTTTAGTGGGGCAGTATATAAGAGGGGCTAGACACGAATGCGGTCTCCCATTCGATTCCGTAAAGTATGAAGCTATCAAAGCCAATGGTCCGAAAAGGCCGACGCAATTACCAATAACTCTTTGACATGCTCCGTCTACGTTTCTTTTTCCACTCGAAACATTTTCGTTGCTCTTTCCCACTCCCTCCACCCCGCTGGTCCAGCTGCTTCCGTCTCGCATGACCCGTTATACGAGAATTCGTCAGAATTGTTCCGCGGAAATCGAACTAACCCCGTGTCCTTCCGTCGACGAGATAAATTGTACACTGGAAAATTTTCCGGGAAGACACTCGCAACCGTATGCAACCACCCCCCTTCCCTAAGCATCGGACCTCGGACGAGATCTGTTCCATGGAAGCGGAAGAGAAAAAGGGGAGAAAAAAGGTGAAGGGAAAAGAATATAATGACGAAAAAGAAAATAGTCCACGGGCCGGTAGCCGCCATGAATTCCTCGTTTCTTCGGAAAATAATGATTCTTCCGTTTTTTTTTCGGAGTGCCAGCAAAGGAGACTTTCATTTCGCGGGTGCTCGATCGGTTCTCGCGGAACCGGCACCGACCGACGTCGAAGAAGGACGGCACGGCGGAGGAGTCTCTTTTCGCTCGGATGAATTTCTCCAGTTAAGTAATCCCTGCTCGTGGATTCGGAATGGAAACAGTGCGAGCGCACGGATAAGAGGGATAAGGATCCTCTAACACCTCCTTCTGCTTTTCCTCCCTGCCGTTCTCGTCCGTCTTTCTACTCGAGGCGCAATCCTCCTCCCCCGTTCCTACCCGAGCTTCCAACGTTATAGAACGAGCTTCTCCGGATGTAGCCTACCCCCCCCCACTCTCTGGGTCTGTTATCAGGCAGTCCGTTGTTTACGGAATATCGAAATTCTATCGGTGGTCTAGTAGAGCAAGAGCCCGGCGTTATGCGGTCAGAGTTTAAAATTAACTCATTCTAATCCCGCCAGCTCGCCAATGGACACGGGACGGTGAACGTGGAAACAAAGATGAAGTCATTTCGTTGTGGAATCTACCTATGGGAAGAAGGATTATTTTCGGGGATGAAAAACAGTATACATATAGACAAGGAAGATACCTACGGGTTCGGGGGAGAATTAAGAAGGAAATTACTTTTCGATTTCGTTCAGCATCTCCACGAAGCAAGGATTCGCGTCCGGGAGTCGAGCTCCTTTCAGCGTTAACAATAGCAAGAGCACGGCGTGAATGCTATTCTTGTTCACGAGGTATTCTGGAAGGGGTGGATGGAAATACTTTCGAGGGGCTCCCTTCGATTCATGATCCGTATTTAAAGTTTCGTCGACATTGATCCCGATAAAGGTGACGCCATAATCGGCGGGTGGGATCGTCTGAATGTCTTTAATTACAAAGGACAGACGGGTAGGGTGGATTCGACTCGATCCCGTTGTTGAAATAAATCTAGCTAATGCGATTTGTACCTCGAAGTAATTGGGGTCGCCTGGGGGATGATCGATAGGCTTGTACAGATGAGATAAGGGATATCCAAACAGTTTATTACAGTGGTGCCTTGGTATCTGTACGCTGGCCAAACGGGAAGGATCCAATAAGCGTCGAACTAAACACGTAAGTGTATTATACAGGGTGGGAATCGTAAAACCGATGAAAGTAATTTTATTGTTTCCATGGCTTCATCCCGCGGATGGACTTAAGAAGAATATACAGCGAGATTACTAAACGAATCTTAGCCGTACAACGTTTATCGCTTAAGTTTCCAGCTTCCTGGTTACAAACTTCTCAGCAAATTGTTGCACGCAAGTGAATCTACAACCTTGAGTTAACCCCTGCGTAATGAAGGTTTGTTTAACGGGTTTTCCGCGATGCTGCGTGCATTTTCTCCTAACGTTTTTCTGACTTACGAGTGTGCTGACTTTTCTGACTAACAAATGCTTGGAATCAAAATGCTTGCGTGGTCGTTCTACTGGTCCCCTCATGTCGTGTTTTTTCAGAAATTAATTCGATCCTTTCGAGACTTGTTTTCATAAAAACTGAAGATAAAGGAATATACAAATTTTGTAAGCATTAATCGCCGTTGGAACTGCAGACCATGACACGTGTCTCGGTTGAACGTAGCCTTTTAACAACCACTACCAAAGCTGGAAGCACTGAGATTGTAAGAAAAGGTTTATCCTTGAACTTTAAATGTCATCCGAAGCATAAGTCCGCAGGATAATGCGATTGACATAATGTCAATTTTATTTCCGTCAAATTGTCTATAATATCTTGTAAGTCTGACAAGTAACAATGCAATTCCCTTACCATCGAGTAAGCTAATCCTGAACGTTAAAATACCTGCAAGCCCACGAGGAGACAGTAAACCAAACAAGAAGCACTTCGATGGCTCCATCAGGACGACAATTATGTCTGTTTGATACGTGTCGCGAAGAAACGTATACAAAGGACTGTGTATCAGGAGGGCAGAATTTCCGTTTGCCCTTATTTACGCATGTTAACGAAGTCTGTTCCTCCTATAGTCATGCTAAACAACACGCTCTCAGCCCTTGCGCACAGGGCGTTACAAAGTGACGTTGGACGCGCGGGACCGTGTTTGGCGTCGGACGTTGGATGCCCCCATGAATAATTAATTTGTTTCGCGTTCTGTTCGGCGGCTGATCCCGACAACTTGTTCATCGGCGGAGAACGCCAGTCGAAACTTGCAGTTTCGATGACTCGAACGCGCGTGCTCGCGCAGCAGAGGACGGAGAGTTAGCGCTCGACTTTCCGGCAAATAATTTGTCGAGCGGGACGATAGATTCGAGCGGTTAAACGTTGCGCGGGAAGCAATTGGGAAGTCCGGATTAATTAAGGCCGTTCGTCTGTTGGCTCCTCCCTCCCACTCCGTCGGTCCTGGCGTCGGTAACCGGCGAAAAGCCCGGTCTGGAATTTTGCAAGGACTTTCCAAAGTTCCACGCCCCGAACGTATTGGCGTTGTAAACGGGCCCCGCTAACGATCACGATTAATCGACGAATAATTCCGGTTCCGCGTCTTCGCGGCGAATTGCGCGATTAATTATCCCTCCTTGACGGGGGTCCCTTGTTTCTATGTCCCGTCGGACACACAAGCGACGCGCGCATCCCCGGAACGGCAAATCCAATATGGTCCCGGTTGATAAACGGCGGATCCGGCGGGAAGATAAAAGCTACCGATCTACCGGCGTCATAAAAAACCGCGAAGAGACCGCGACAAATCCAGATTAAAATTTTTATACCGTCGTGGACCGTGATTAAGATCGTACTACGTGGATTACGTTTGTCTCGATCCGATCGGTTGATGTATGGTTGCAATCGGTGGGTCAAATAGAAGTTCGTAAACGGTGCCGGGACACTAAGCAGAGGTGATCGGCGCTTTCTTTTGTCTCCTTTGTGTCCGTTGATTTTTTTTGATAAATTGTAAGATTGGGTAGTCTAGAAAGGTTTACGTCATAAAATTAATAAAAAAACAGATGCATAAGTGTGTACTTAGATTTCTCGCATTCGAATTCTCTAACTAAAAGGAGTAGCTATTAATTTTATTGATACAATGCTTTTACGATCACCTATTGTTTTAAGAGAATATACACATTAACTACACATAGCATGTGTCGTCAATATTCGTAGTAGGTACATGGCAGTATTTGACCCATATATGGGTAATACCTTCTGAAAGTTGCCGTAAAACTCATAGAAAAGTGAGAAAAATAAAATTTGTACTGATATCTCTGAAAGTTAGGATATTATAAAATCGTAAAAGAATGGATTGAAGTCGAGACTTAAAGTGAAGCAGCTTCCGTTTGAACAAATCGTTCGTGTTCTCAAAACATCAAAGCTCAGACGCTCGAAAGTGGAAAAAGTGCAAGTTCAAGGCTCAAAGCCAACATACCAAGTTGAAGCTCAAAGCTAAATGTTCGAAAGTTTGAAAATCCAAAAGCTCCGAAGCTCAAAAGAAATCATCGGTGTATAAATTATATTATCTTAACACCATTTGAAACTGCCTTTGTACAAAAATCAGTAGAACAAGGAAGTGGTGGACAGACAGTTCTTGAGCTTGCATGGTCTCAATTAAGTCGTATGTCTCTTCAATATAGCATCCAGTGTATTACTATTCTGCAACTCAACCCAGCACATGATTCTTGAAGAATCCTTTTTTTTCGTGAGTATGTCATCAGAATTTCGATGTTACCGATCGAGTGGACAGAGAGTCGCTGGGCCAAGAAAGATAAATTGCGTGGAGTCGTAAAGTATCGCGCGGTAATTAACATTCCGATTAGCATTTCCGTGGGTGGCGGCGGCGGTGTGGTGTCCGTGGGGCCACGACGAAATTTCAGATCGACCGGCTACAATTTGGACGAGCGTTAAGCACCGTCGTATCATGCATAATGCACGGAACATCGCGCGCCGGCTGGCCTTCCCGAATATAAGTGGCTCTCCTCCCGTTGGAAACGCAAGCTTTCCATTCGTAACCGTTTGCCGGTGCTCCGTCCCGGTGTGTTTCCTCCTCTGTTTCTACCGGCTCGTCGTCCCGGCTGCTAAGTACCTTGGGAGAGAACAGACGGAGAAGGCTGAACAAGCCGGATTACGGATTAGGATCAATTTCGAGTAGTTCAGGGATGTGCACTGTCTCACCCAGGGCTGTCGAACGAATTCATTCTCTCGCGCGCGTCTACGTTTTAAACGCGGTCCACGCTTTAAGCGGCGACGTTTCCTCTGCCGTCTTGAATCACTTGGATGACAGGGTCGAAGACGGGAGGAAGATCGACGCGAAATGAAATCGCGGGTGTATTCGGCTTGTGAACGCGAACGGCTCGTTTGGACCTATTATTACTTTCTCCTGAGACCCCGTTCCTTGGTGGTGCGATTCCTTTGGTGTTTATTTCGTGAAGTATAGGGATTTTGAGATAAATGCAAGGGAATGTTGGATTTCTTGTTTGTCTTCACGCTTGTGGTAGAGTTCTTTTGAAGATCCGTTAATTATTACCAACAGAATAAATATTCGAAAGCGATACTGGAAATAAAAATGGTACTTAATTGTATTCATCGAAGCACAATGCAATAAAACTAATTTAGATATTTCAATCGCACCATTAAAATCATCGCTTCGGTGTGTTAGAAATTTCATTCTCTTTAAAACAAATATCACCTGACAATATTTCACGCTCGACAGTGTCTTTACAAACTGCGATTACCAAGAGAGAGTCGTCTTACATGATCTTCAACACGCAACAATTAATCATCCGTCGGTGTTCCGATCGGTTAACGTTCGAATAGCACAATAGCTAGAAATTCGAGCAAGTGACTTTTTTTTTTTATCGCGGTTCGATACGCTGGCCGAATGAAAAATCCCCCAGGTAGAAGGAGAATCGTTTGCGGGCGGGAAGGACGCACGCGGGGGATGGCTTGTTTGTCATTTGGTACGTAACGCGTCGAACGGCGGCGTTAACTAAAATCGAAGTGATTTTGCGCCGGTAGGAGGCGTCCACCGATCCAGACGAATAAACTATCGGAATATTGAAACATCGGTCATCTGTGCTGGTGCGGTAATCGTTGTTGGTGGATAAACGTGCACGTGTGCAAACGGCCGCCCGTCGACGTTCTCTGTCCCTTTCTCTCTCTCTCTGTCTCTCCGTGTGTATGCGCGCTGTACGCTGCCATAGTCACGGGAAAAGCAATCATCTCGGCCGGACGCAATCAGCCTCTAACACACGTTTCACGGAGCTTCCACACGTTGAACCCGGGTTTCGTTCCCGACCTACCTAAGTCGTCCACCGCGAGACACCAGTTATACAGTCGGCGGAACGGGAAAAGGGTTAGCTGGCAAGAAAGCTTTTTCATGTCGAAAAACAATACCCTTGTCTCAAGAAATTGCCATTCGGTTGTTCTGAAAATTTTTAGCAAAGTGATTCTTGTATATTTTATTGACATCATTTATAAAGAATTCGTCTCTTGAATTGGTAATCCTAGAACGCATATAGGGATAATTGAATACCCTACTGAACTCTAAATGTTGTCATTATTCTACTGTCTATAGGAAAACATGTACAAACGCACCACCCAAAAATCGTGTTGCTTATACGTAAACGACGCAACAGTTCAACACACAGGCTCATTAAATCGACAATTCGGTAGATTTCGATCAAATAACTAAACTTCGGTCAGCAAAACCGCGAAAGATTCCACCTGTCTGACAATAAAAACCACTGGACTCTTGAACATATATATACAAGTTTCCGTGAATTTCTGACGTTGCCTTCGTTCGCACTTTTCCTTCCAACCGGCGGTCGTTCGCCTGGACTTCGTTTAACCGAGAGACCTAAGAAAATCGTGTTACGCGAGACTTCCGGATGTTCCTCGATGCCAGGGATCGAATACGACGCGGTGGCTGAAACCGCGTCGAAGGAACAGTCGGAACGTGTTCGTTTCGATCGGCGATTTCCCCGTTGGACGACGAACATGCAGCGGGGAGTCGTGAAATTTCATTTCTACGTGCGCAGGGGAGGAGCCTCCGCGGAATTTTCGGCCGTGGCGAAAACGTTTCACCACGTCGCGGCGGTTTATGGCTGTTTCAGGCGCGGTTTCGTACGAGTTGATGTTTGACGCAAATACAGGATGGCTTGTTCCACACGCAGGGGGGGGGAGGGAGGGTACGCGCTCGGGTAAACTTTGGATGACGGCAGTTTACCGAAATCAGGCCGAATCGATTATAACGGTCGGATCGTCGACGGGAGATAGCACGAATCGACAACGAGGGAGAATTTAATGGAAAAGCTCTCGTCCCGTCTCGTCGGTGGTGTCGGTGGTCGCTTGGTTCGCCTCCGTTCATCAGTTCGCGAAGTCGAGTTCCCGCGATAGGAGCGCGCGCCTCGAAGGAACGAAAAAAGAAGGGATGGAAAGAAGACGTTGCGAGGGGGCGATCAAAAGGGAAGAAAAAAGTGGTGTCTAGGAGAAGGGATCGCGATACCCGCGTGAACTTTTTTGCATCCACTCGTTAATGTAAAAATTTCTGGTTGGAAGGAAGCGGCACAGGCTGGGCCGGATGTCACGTCACTGACTTTCAATTTCCGGGGACGCGCGAAGGTGGTGTACGTCTTACACCCCTGGCAGAAATGAGAGCCACTGCGTCTGATCTTGCAAACTCCGATGCTCTTCTCCACGTGTACGCTCCAAATTGATTGTCACTGCGTCGAAGGTGCAAGATGCATGTCGGTTCCTCGCGTAAATCGATTCCCGGAACACCAAGGGGACAAGGGTCGGTAAGGGTTGGGAAGGGGGGAGGGCGGCAAATATTACGGCTACTCCGTTTGCGGCGACGATTCAAACCCTTCCGCCTCCCATTCCGCGACACCGATGGAATTTCTCCACAATGGTTCCCCTTCGTTCGTTTCTTTTCTTTTTTTCTATCTTCGTTTACTTACGACGCCGAAAGCGACGTGACCGGAACGGTCGCGTTCGTTTTTGAAAGAAGAGAGGAGCAAGGAATTAATAATACCACGCGTCGAGACACCGAGGCCACCCTCGGTTTTCATTTCGTGCCGGCACGAAATGAAACATCGATTCCTTTTTCTGGTATTTCTTTTGGTTTTTCGAACTACAAAGTTGAGCACGTGGAAGTGTTTTTTTTCAGAGAATGATCGCGGGATTGTTGTTGGAAAATCCATGGAGAAATTAAAGCCCCTCCGATGAATCTGTTCGTCGTATTAAACGAGCCTTGGTCGGAGTGTGTCTGTCTTTTGGAGCGTTTATCAACATCGGAAATAGCTGTCCTGCCCGAACATAGCCCTGGGGCCAGAAAGGTCCAATTCCTCGTAGATCACAAATAGTCCGGCGCTGTACAGAGCGCGCGCACACCCGGAAATTTGGAAGTTGACGTAGCTTTGGGGGGCATAGGGCGCGCGAGTGAGTGCAGCCGGTTCACGGACATTGAAAAACCGATGGGAACGCGTAATTCACGATGGATTTGCGATAAATCCGAACCGATGAACGACATAATACTGTGATCGGCTAATGGACCAGTGCAACGGAGCTAATTTAACGCGTGTACCCGGCTGCCGTACGCAGTCCATCGTACATCTGTTACCGCGAAATGAATTCACTTCGTAGCGAAAGACAATACGTGGGAACAGTGTGATAGAATTTCACTGCAGAAACATAAATGATAGCTGTAGTCGGGTTAATAACATATGAATGGTGTAGAAAGAAAAAACAAAGAAAAATAACAGTTTATGTAACCGAACACGTGGTTCGTGTTTGAAATAATTAGCATGGATATCATGTTTATTTCGTTTGGTATTGGGAGTATTGTTAAACAGTGATGTCTGTCCATTGGTTTAAGCTTTAGAAAATAATGTTATTTGAAATGATACTTTGATCCTGTAAATGTGTCTAGTTTCCTTTTACTACGTACGTAATTGATATTTCCCGAGGATTATATTTTCATCCTGGAAGCTTCGTACACGAATCCCCACAATGCGCAATATCACATAATCGTAACCGTGTGAATACCTTTTTTGTGCCCGTTTCGTCGACACACTGCGAGATCCAGTCCCCCCGTTGTGGCAATTTTAATACAGTTTCTGAACCGCGAGGACAGTATCGCATTGCGAAATAGAGTGCCCGGTGAGTGTGCGGAGTAGATATCGTGTAAGTCGGACTTAAACCTCTCTTCGCCACTTCACCGGGACAACTTGTACCCTCAACGGCGGGAACCGTCTATGGACTTGCGGCCAAGCGTCACTGAATTATTTTTTTTTTTTTTCATAATACCGTGTTTCTTCAGTTCGTTCAGATAATGTTTTTCTATGTTACATGGATGTATGGATCCCGGATAACAATATATTTGGAATGGATTGAACTTGAAACAAGATACTCGGATTATTTCAGCTTAGAATGCGATGAATAGCTTCGGGCGTACAAGGCTCCATATGGATTGAAATTAACAATTATAAATTTATAGGGTCTGAAAAATACATGCTTAAACCCACACAAGTCAACACGAGTGTCTAAAGATTTGTAGGATTCATTATTATAGACTTTGCATCTATTGAACTGAAAGGCAGATCCCTAGAATTGCAAAGGTGACAAATACAATAACCATAAATTCTGAGGATTTGCAATACATGATCACGAAAATGTAAGACACGTCAAAAGGTCTCAGAACCTGAAAAAATAAGCAAGTATGGTAAACAGATTGAAATGACTCAGTGTTATATGTCTAGTCATATGATTTTTTTGTATTATATTTATGTTTAGTTTTTTGTATTGTACATCATTATGTAACAAGCAGTTGACAAGTTACAAATGCCTACGCGTGTTGTCTATTCAGAAATGGGATGAATGGTGCACGTCATTCGTCGTTCCTTTCGATGGATTTAACATGAACCAAGTTAATAGATAGTGCATAATCATCCGCGGATCATTATTCAGGCAGTTATCGTGTCCGCGCCGATCACCGATTCGATCGTGCGGGTATCTCGTACACTATCAACAAACATGACGATGTAATAAAGGGGAGGGAAGCCGACCGTGAGGATAGGGATCGTGGAAGTTAATCGCTTAACGAACCCGTTCTTCATTTATCGTTTCCCTGCTGTGTCGAATTAGTGTAACTTTGATCGTCAAACACATACATTTACTTTTCACTGTAATCCGAAATTCTATCAAAAGATTCTTTAATTCCTACCAATTAGTTCACTAAAATACCAAAAAATACTCTTCTCTACTTCTTCAATCGTAAGACAGTGTTTTAATCTCTAGCCTCGCAGGGGTCAAAACTCCGATTTCGCTGGGGTATCGTCAACGGGGTCACGATTTTCGATGTTCTGATCAGTCACGCTTACCCGCGTCAGGCCGAAACTTTTCACCGAATATAGGGGGATCCGGCTTTCACCCGTTGTACACGTACATGCATATACGTACAGGTGCGCGTATTAAACACAGAGAGGTCTCTAAAATAGCGGTGTACGGGACGGAGGTTCGCATTGTTGTCGAGGTGAGCTCGCTGGTAATGAAAAGAACTCCAAACTCTGTCTCTCTGTGCTTCCCCCCTTTCCCGTCCCTCCCTTCACCGATTCCCCTACCTCTGTGTTTCCCTAACTGCCGCTCTCTCTGTTTCTCTTCTTCACTCCTATATCCGTTCTTCTTTTCCTCTTTCTCCTCCCATTATCCCGCAGCAGCCCGGGAAAGAGAACCCCGAGAGTACCTGCTCCAGTCGCCTCTCGTTCTCCCGTTCAGCTCCGGCCTCTTGTTTTAATCACGACGCCACAAAGTACGCCATTGTCTTGCCCAGTATCGGTCTCAGAAAGTATCTCAGGAATGGTACCTGTACCGGGTGGGTACACCATCCTCTATGCGCGGTCCAGCGGCGGAGAGAGAGGGAGAGAGAGAGCAGATTGTAGGAAAAATCCGTCTGGGAAAGCAGGTTGGCTCATCCACCGAGGATGCACCTGTTTTCTTGCAGTCGCTAATCCGGCCAGATCAAATACGAAACTGGGGGTGGTGGAATAGAGGGTGGGTAGGAATCGTTGTTCCCCGCGGGCGTTTCATTAAATTTCCTCGTTTCGACGCGGAACCGACGCGCGCTTCCCGCCCCCTCATCCTCGTCCACCGGTGGATCGACGACGACAACGACCGGCCGTGTCCGCTTTTCGATCGGGCGCGTGTCGCGAATCCCCGATTCGACGCCGGGGCCGGCGGAGTTTTGCGTGTGCAAAATCAACGGACGCAAAATCGAGAACGTAAATCGTACAGCAAATAGAGGATATACGTGACGTAAAACGTAAACGCTGGGTAGACGATAGACGGGGGGTGGGGTAAAGGGAGGGGACGGGGAATCGTGAGGAGCGCGTGATTCTAGCTGGGAACTTGTAAAACGTTCTGTTTCAAAGTGGACACACTCCCGTCGAATTGGTTTGTAATTTCATTTCGTTCGCGCTAGTCGAAAAGCTCTCGGGTTTGTGCAGTCGTGAAACACCACTTGGCGAGGCACTCTCTATCCGCGGATGGAAGCTACCGGGCAGGAATTTTCGACCTAGAGTTTGTTCAAGAACCGAAAGAGAGGAAGAGAGAGAGAGAAAGAGAGGCCACGGCGGTATTAATAACCGAAACTGTTGAACTAAGCGATCGTTCGCCTGTTGCCTTTTGCTTCTCCTGTTGTTCCGAGTTCGCGCGAGATTAGCCAACGCGTGCACGGATGCTGTACTTCCTTGGTTAATGGGAACACGAACAAGATACGCAGTAAATCCTGCTTCTAAAGGAAATTCAATGCTGTACTCCTGTTTAGTGGATTTTCGTGTATGAATTGTCGTTTTCGGTAATAAATTCTTCAGTCTGAATATCAGTTCTTTTTTGTTCATTGATGTTGGATTCGCCGTGTATTTTTTAATTAACACGTTAAACGCCGAGCTGATTTTCTTGACTTCTTCGTTCACGCCACGTAATCCCACTAATTAGGGATACTAAAAGTACATTTACGCTACTGATTGCAATAAAAGGTAAGAATGTCTGAAGTCAGATAGTTTACAAAAAATGTTCGACAATAGGAAACGGTTTCAGAAAAAAGTGCTAGGAGCTGGATTACGAAACTAGCAACATTTTGTGATAATTCCAATAAAATTTCTAATTCCTGATTGACGTATTTAATTAGGCTACATTTCTACTGTTTTCATAACCTTACTGTTTCTACTTTCAATTTAAAGGGCTTCTTACATTTCATATTGTCAGTCACTGAAGACTGATGCGGCTTGAGCGCAAAATTGTGTGACCGACGCGACGCTTAACGTGTTAAATAAGACAGTGTTCTGATCGTGTTTTCGGGTACTTTTCGTAATTTCGAATTATTCCTGAGTAATGAACCATAATGTATTATAAGTGATGAATGCTTCAATGAAACTAGATCATAGTCATCACTTCTTCGACAAAGACAGAAGAAACGATACTCACGTAATTTAATAGTCTTTAAGCTATCGTGTAAAGTATCGTAACTGGAAGGTGCCAGCAGTTTAAGTGGGAAACTTTTTACGAAATGTACAGCCATTTCGTTGGAAATCTTCGATTATGTATTGCTGTAGGAACGAGGAACGCGCGGGGTCGAGGAGACAAACGCCCTTAAAGGAAGTATCCTCGTGCTTGAGGGGCGCGGAAACGCGAAGGGAGCAGTAAAGGTTGGATTGGCGAGAGGGCAGGGGGAGAGGACAAGTAATTTCCTTGGCGGAGGCGTGAGAAGCATGCCGAAGGGGTGGGTTGAACGCGAGAAGGTGGTCCAAACTAAACTAAATAATATTGATGGCCAACGGAAATTGAAAGCCGTTAAGATCTTCAGCGTTGCGGCGCGAAACGGCGCTGCTGCATAAATAAGACGACGTGTATTAGGATTAGGCCAGTGTCTCTCATCGCTCGATCGGTTATTCTAGCCCGCATCATCTCGCTGAACTTCTAACATGTCTTCGAGATCCGGTACATCCACATCCGGGCTGAAATATGTGAAATTTAATTTCCTCTTTTGGGGACTCATTTGTTATACTGTACCGATTCAGGTGCAGAGTGTTTCACCAACACCCGAACATCTAAATATTTCTTGTGTTTCTAGGAATATGGGACAATGTTTCGACGTGAAAAAATACTTTTTTCTACGGTCATTTCTTTCTTTATTGTTGAAGGTATTTTTGATAAACGGACGCCTTTGAAGTAATTTTGAACATTGAAGAAGTGAACCAATTCCAAGTGGCATAGGAACTTCCTGTTTATGCTAATAAGTAACCTGTGAATCTTCATGCAAAATTACATTTTATAAAGTAGTTCATAAAGACCAGAGTAAAGGCAAAAATTTCTTGTTCTCTAAAGTATCAGGTGGGGTTGAAAATGAAATAGTAAACTCATTACATCCGATAGACGTTTTGCCTCTCATTGCACGTTACAAGCTCTCTTAGGCTATAAATGCATAAAAATCCGTACTTTACTATATAGTTATGATTTTACGACTGTAAAAAATGAAAACGGTAGTTGCAGAAAACAGTCTCCTGTATCGTATTCCTTCCTCGAAGCTTCAAAAATGTGCAACTAATTACCCTTAAAAACTTGTAAAAGTTCCAGAAATCCCTAAAACTCATGAAAGTCATAAAGAGGGAAATACCACGTGCTAACTATACTCCGTCAGAGATATCGTTCCGTTTTGTATACATTTTTTTTTGGCGAAACACCGAGTAAGATTTTTTAGGTGTTAATATACAGCTATTCTACATACGTTGGCCGGGAAAAAGGACACCTCGTGTTACGAAAATACTCCGGGGAAAAGTCAGTTTGCGTAGACAGCGGGAAGAGGAAGTGGTATTAGAGAGATTATAATCCGGCCGAAAAGACGGTCAATCACGAGTTGCGGAGCGGAGATAGAGGGATGGGGAGGGCGCTCAAACGACTTTCGAGCGGCGCCGCATAGAAACACCAAAAGTTTCCCGGGAACAAGGCCGGAATCGTTGGTTCATGCAAATTCGACGTAGACGTATAGCGTAAATGCTGAAAAATGGCCGGCTTAAAATATGCGAGAGTGTACGGCCGGCGATAGGTAAAACTCTAGCTCCGCAACACGCGTAATAAGTCCGTCGATGGTTCAGTCGGTCTTCTTTTTCTTCGTCACTTTACCAAAAAACCAGACAGTACACTGACTCACCGATAATTTCGTAATATACGGAATAACAATTCACTTCGTTAACGATTAATGACCAGGAGAAAACGTTTCGGAGCGCAAATAGAAAATGTACTACGGATAGATTGTATTACAAACTCCATTTTCTGGATTATAACGAATCGATGTTATTTATTTTTCAATTTAAATAACTGTACTCTCGTCGTACGAATTACTTGTAACTCGCCATAAAATTGAAATTCAACGACAAACGGAATATTTTGTAAAACAACGATGAAACGAGCGTATGATGATTAATATTATTTTATCGACAGGAAATTCACGTTAAATAATGAAAATTACCACATCCTGTCCGATGATGTCGAGAAGTATCTATTTACACGACGATCGCATGAAACATTGGCGATGGGTTTCGCAAATCGATTCCCCCCCGAGCGTGGCGTCTCGTTAATTAAGATCGACCGGTTAATGAGCATCAAACGTTCCCAGTCACGAAGGCCCGCGTGCATACGTCCCTCCCGTTTCGCGATATCTGTACGACACTCGAGCCCCTGTGTTTTCGAATTTTATAACGATCAACAGGTTACCAATGCGCAATTTACCGGTGAACACCGGCCCCTCTCGTATCCCATCCCCGACTGTATTTCACAAATTAATATTCGATCCTCGTTATCATACGTTATTATCTTTTAATATTAATTACAGCCTCGTAGTAACTCAATACCATAATAATGCCACGTGTATCGCTTCGAAACGTGTTCCGATGCGTTTCCAGCGTGTGCTACGGTAGCGCTTCAGTACCGAGTGGGGGGGGGGGGGGGGCACGGCTGAAAAGGGAGAAATCTCGCCTTGGCTTCATTATCCTGACAATGGCCGAGGCCGCGGTCCAAAGCGCAACCCTCTATAGCCTCTTTCCGACTCGTACCAGCAGCTTTCCTCTTCCCTCATCCTTCGTTTCGTCCTCCTCGCTACGCTCGCCCCCTCGAGCGCCGAAAACCATACAGCCTCTCCGGGTACCTCCGGGATCGTCATCTCTCTCTATCCCACCCTATCGACATCCCCGACCAGCCGATGCACGCATAATAGCAGCGAAGCTGCGCCATAAAGCGGCATCCCATCATAAAGGCCTCTTCAATTCAGAGAACGAGGAGGAGAAAAAGGCAGAATCGGAATGAGAATGCTCTCCTCCATCCTTCAACCCCTTTACCGGAGTCACCGTTTCCCTGCCCTCACCCCCTCCATTTTCGATCCCGCTTCTGACGTACCGAATTCTTCTCCCTTTTCTTTCTCCTATCCTTTTCCCGTCACGATTTCCGCTTCGGTTCGCGGAGGTGCCACGGGGTTATGGCATTACTCGAAGAAGCAGCCACGAAGGTCGTACGAAAAAGAAGGCAAAGATGGCAACGGGGCGCGCAGTGAAGGGGATCGCGGAGGGAGGTTACCGTGCCCGGATGAAAATAACAACGGGGCTAGGAAACACAAGGGAATTCTTGATCTTTTAGCGGGCTGACGCTTTTAATTCACAAAGGCGTAGAGGGGGAGGGCGTCTCTTCTTAATTGTACCCCCGCCACCTTTGCCCGCGCGGTCGCGCGACTCCTCTAATTCTATGTCTCCCGAAGTTTCTTTCTTCACCGGCACGGCGGCAGCTGCTTCTCCCCGTGGTTTTTCATCGGAAAATTTTCTATTTTCCGCTGGCCTGGGGATATTTTCTACAATTCCGTTTGCTACCTACCTTATTCGTTTTTCCTTTCTTTTTGTTCGGTTGCCCGTTCACTTTCGACGTACGCGCTCCCAGCCACGATTCCTCCGGTTTTTAATTCCGGACGATAAAAACGGTTCGAACGGTACCCGCGACAGAGGATCTCCCGGACGATAAACCGGTGGGCAGGGTTCGGATACAATTTTCAGCGATATTATGCTTTGTCGGAAAGGAGGGGGCGAGAAGAATACATTTTTATGCAACAAGATCGCCTGCTCTGCGCGGGAATAAATTCATGCTCGATGGCATCGGTATCACACCAGGAGAGGGGTGGCTAGGATGTACGCGATACGGATAGCCCGGGGTGTAAATGCTACAACCTTGTCCTTGTCCGTGTTCGCGGCCCGTAATAAAAGATCCGGGGGAATCCACGAAGGAAAGACGAATAGGCGCGTATAGCGGGACGCCGAATGGCGTGAACTGGCGGCAGGGGCGGGAGGGAACGGACCCGGTCCCCGGCCCGCGTAGATAGGGACAGACTTACGAGCGGCTTATGTTTCAATTTGTTCAACCTCGAATAAAATCGCGTTTTACGAGACATCGGGACACCGTCGTCCAACGACTGCCCTCCCCTCCCCTCCACTACTCCCTCGTTTTCCTCGTCGAGAACCGTGGAGACCATTTTTCCCTCGTTAATAGACCCCCGTTACGAGCAACTACTACTGGAAATCCATGAAGGCCAGGTGTCTGATTCCTGTAAACTGCTCCTGGTAACAGCGGGGCGAATAAATTTGCGTGTATACGGTTCCTGCCGCGTCACCTTCTGCGTTCACAGGGGGAAAAAGACAAAGAAAATTCGCGGATCCTTGCGTCGGATGAGGATTAATTTTTTCGCTGGATAAGAAGGTTTAGCCATGCTTTCGTTACTAGCTTATATCGCTTGATTTGTGATCTTCTGCATTGAGCATCTGTAATATTCAAAAGAAACTTCGTGGCTTCTTTAGTAACGCCGTGACATTTCGAAAGGTTTTCGGGTCGTAGAGTTTCGGCTTGGTTGTGTGTGTACTACGGTCAGGTTGGGAGGAGATATTACGTCTGAATTTCGTGATCTTTAGCTCTGTTAAGCGAGATTGTGGTGTATTGTACTTGTTTTACACTGATTAAGATCACGCGAAGACGTGTGGTGGCGTGTATGAGCGTTCGAGGGACGATGTGCTCGTAGCTGAAAGTGGTACACGGTGTATATTCGAGTAAATGTTTTGAACATGTGTGCATTTACCATAGGGTTTACGTGGTAGTGAAATACTTGACTATGAATAACCTTTTTCATTCCTATGTTACATTCTATGTCATATGTGCGGTCGCAATATGTTCCCGTCGTAGACCCGAAACGACGGCTGTAGAGTCGGACGATACAGTTAGTTTTCATTACTTTATTTCCTTCGACCGTGCATTTTAGTCATTTTCGAGACCGGCCCCTTGCAATTTCAATTTTGTTAACAAAAGAGAATAATAGACAAAAGACTCGAACATTTGGTCTGCAGTCCGTCACATGCGTACGGTAACCTGGAACACATCCGCGCCGGGCCTTACCGGGACGCGCTGACTAGCAAACAATACGGTCATAAACTCTATCTTTGAGAGACTCGAAAATTCTTCGCAGTCAAGTCGCACGAAGTGTCACGGTAACTATCGCTTGAAAGAACAAATGAATCTCACCACTTGCGATTCTACGGGATACCACTGAAGTTACGGCTAGTCAATTACTATTATCAAGTTTCAAATCGATTATTCCTTAAATATAGGAACCTAGGAGATAGAAGTATCGATTAATCGCGATTCCAATTCGCTTTCTTTAGTTCGTGAACTGATCAGCCCATATCATAACGATGTCACCATCTGCGTTCCTGAATCTTCGAACTTAATGAATTTAGATGACCCTAACCCACATCAACGTCATTCCATTTCCACATTCAGATTTTAGCAATAATTTACCCAGAAATACAGCAAGTCAGATATACGCTTCTTAGGTAAAGAGATAGTTCTGACGCACTCAGTACAGTTTAAAGAAGTCTAGTTCCAGTATTGTCCCGAATTTCAAGATCCAACGACTTCCGAGGCTGTAAGACTCTCGAATCGGAAGCGCTCGACGCGAAAGTGACTATCAAATTGTATTCCGCGCGAGCAATCAACTGCGAAAGAGTCATCGGGATCGTGCGCGGAACGCAAGATCCTCGAGATCGTTGGCAGCCTGGAGGTATACGGTGATCGGTTCGAAGTACTTCCGTCTTCGTAGTTTCCACGTTCGAGATTTATCCTTTTCGTCGATTTCGCTACCAGTCTGGCTCGCTGTCACAGATCGGGACAGCCTGACACGGGAGAGGACGGTCGATCAATCCGTTCGACGATCCCTTTTCCTTGTTCCGTCGTCTCATTGCCATTTTGACTGCCTTGGAAAGCCTCGTGGACGGTGACTCGATTGGAAACACGAACGGGAAACGAAGCTAAGAAGATGAATATACACGAAATGGCGAAATGTAAGCAAGGCTGATTCCATGTTTTGCGACTATCTCTGTTTTTGAGACGTGGCATTGTCTCGACTCCCCCCTCGATCCCGATTACTCGCGTACCATTTGCCCGGTGACTTAATCGATCGAGCGAGAGGAAAAGCTGCGCGTTCACGTTATACGAGCCTGATTGAATGGCAGCTCGCGAACCGATCTTCAACAGGTATGTACGTCTCCCGTGATCTGACTAACGTGTATGAAACGGATTTTGAAAAGAGGATCAAGTTCGTCCCGCGTACCAACGTCGGCGTTCGTATGTGCAAACAAACGCGAGATCGGTGGGAAGAGAGCGCGGGTAATCCAGGCGGAATAACGACCGAATGGAATAATAATGTGGTGGGCGAGGCGAAGAAAACATTTTTCGAGGGGGACATAATCTCATGTCGATGGTTTTTATAAGTAGACATGTAGAGAAAATATGATGATCAAATTTGGTTTTCCATTTGTATTAAAGGACCATTACTTTAGGGAATATTTTTATTTCAATATTGTGAAGTGGCATTCGATTTCGGTATAGCTAGTACACGTGACATCTAACATCTTATTTTCGGCGGTTCCATGAAGTAAATTATTTTCCATCCTACTTGACCTTCAACGATCGTGAATGGCATTCAACCAAAGACCATCATATACGTCTTAAAAGGATCTACTAAAAAGTAGTTAACAAAAGCAATCAGTTCGTTAAAACAAAACAAGGTTGACTTTTGAATCTCCTCTACACCTTCACCTACAAAACAATTCTGTACATCAGCTTATGTTCCCCTTGAAACCAACCAAGGTTAGGTCTGATAAACTTTTATGTCAGTCTGATGCATTTTTTTGCTATCACCAAAAGTAGACGAGTTACTCAGGCGGCTTGTTTTACATACCTCAGCCTTGTATACACAAGTCGTTCGATCGATTTATTCTTGAAGACACAAGCTCTGTACGTAAGTTAAATATCTCCGATGTCTTCGATTACACGAACCCGACACTTTATCACGGTGAATCCTCCGGGTGAATGTTATTCAAATCTAGCCAGCAGCCTGAGAAGAAAAATGTCCGGAACACTTTATTCCCGCTAATAGAATCCGAGATCGAGGTAACGATCCCGTGATGCTTGTAGAATTTATTAAGTGACCCGGGGATACGATCTTCCGCAAATATGACACTTGTCGCATGCCGGGCGAAGGAAGGTGCGAGGATGGGAAGTAAAACGTGGATGATAATGCGGGAGGAAAGAAGAGCGCCAGGTATGGGGTCCGCAGCGTAGGACGCGCGGCGAGAGCGGTGAAAACAGAAAGTTTATGGAGAGAGGGCGGATGCCGTTCGGGGGAAGGAGAGAAAAAGTCGTGGACCCGACGTCGAGGAAAGTGTCGCAATATCGCGGCCCCGCAATTTCCTTGTTTAGGTGACAATCTTGTTTATCAGCGCGGTATTAACGGTTATTATTTAAGGGGCGCATTGAATTCGCTGATATACGCGTACGGGGGATGTACACAGAAAGACGCCTCGAGTCCTCGGTCCGCTGGAAGAACTTTAAGCTAAATCGGTTTCGTGGGTTCGAGATTTATAAGGAAGCCAATCTTTGCATGTAATAATTCACGTATTCGGAATTGCTTGCATTTTTATTAAATTTCGGTTAAGAAAGATTTGAAGGTCTGCTAAGTTACTCAGTTTTCAAGATTTCGATAACTGAAAATGAAATAAAATTTTTAACTCTTGTTTGATACAATTTTTCGTGAAGATCGTGGGACACCCTGTACATTTAACACTCTGTTCGTGGAATATTGTTTACTTACATGAAAATTGTTTTACTTACTTAGTTATTTATAATATCCCAAAGTCTCACGAATTCGAGCTTCTCACATATGACGTGGTCAGATATAACGACGAGGCATCAGCGTTTCCAAATTAAATTCGTTCAACCACTGCCCTCATACCACAAGAACTATAACTAATTCCCGGAAGAGCCACCCTCGACGTCCATTCTTGATAGTCATCGAACACACCGGCCCCCCTTCATCAGCCTACACGAATTTACTTTGCGAAATACTCGCTTAAGTTTCCGCGGTAAGCTGAGCTATCGCTAGATACTTGTCGCTCGCATGATGCCATCTAAAGGAGCTTATCCAGACAGGGTGAAAGGCACGAGTAAGAGGGAAGAGGGACAATGATCCGTGTTGGAAAAGAACAGCGATGGCAGACGATAAAGGAGTGAGCGAGATGGCATGGGAGGGTCGTTGGGGTTGGTTGCGGGGTGGAGGAGGGGTATAGACGAAGACTGTTTAGCGGGAAATGAAAGGAGAGGCCGAAGAAAGGACGAGAGATAGTTGGAAAGGAATGGACGAGGGGCATTGGGGGTGGGGGGAGAGAGAAGGCGTCGGTGCATGCGCAAGAATTTCACACGTGAGCCCGCGAATCCGCGAGAGGCTCACCTCGGGCGGTAGACGTCCTGGCGGTTCAGTGTCGTGCGCGATTTCGTACGCGGCGCTTGGCCACATCCGGCCGTGACGGAGTTCGTCGTGAAACGAGGGGAACGGATCGTTCGCGATCGTTTAACGCGTGCAACCCCGGAACCATTTGCAAACGCCTCGTGAATTATATTTGTAAATTGATCAATTCATGGACGACATGAACGAGGAACGGGACCAGAGACCCGTTCCAAAAGTCGGGTCGCCTGGGCACCAAGAGGAGACTCGTCTTCGGCTGACGAATGAAACTGTCGCAAAGAAAAAATAATTAACCAGAATGCAGCCATTGGTGGACGGTCCGAGAAGCATGCGAATAGAAATATCAAACTGGCTGCTGTCGTGAGAGGGGGACAAAAAGGGGAACCGAACAGAGAGGCGGAAAAGAAGAAAAAAATAACAAGAGGATGGAAATAGATTCTCCGGCAGGATTGATGGTAACGCGTCGATATAATTAAAATCGGTGTAGAGTCGGCGCGGAACGGTGAAATAAATTTTCCGACAGTCTTAACCGGAACGGCGGCTGTAATTTTTTTCCCCGTTAACTTCTCGGGGTGAATTTGGACTTTTCCGCGTAGACGGAGCACGGGCCCGATCACACGAAGGTGTTCCATTGTTCCATAAAAAGGGTACAGGGGATCACCGATGCAAAAAGCGAGTGGAATTTTGTGACGCGGTTCTAAATCGATTACGCCTAGGTATTACAGGCTGGGATAGGATCGCTGGGCATATCGCAGTCGTCGTCATTATCTTCATCATCGGTATCATCCGCGTGAGGAATCGTCCACGGATTCGATAACACCGAGGGCGCATAGTTGCTCGATGATCTGCGAATAGCCGGTACGAACGGAACCATAAAGGGGGTGAGAGAGAGAGAGAGAGAGAGTGAGAATCCCTGCGGCTGTGTATAACGTAGGATACACCGGTGGAATCCCTCGCGTAATGACTCGTAATTGCATGAAGGAGGAGCGAACGTCGTACTGGAACGATTTAAGGAACACCTAACGCAAGACCCTCTCCTTGCACCCATCCTACTGGTATATAATGATTAGGTGCACGCGACTTCGCGGATTACCTGGCCGAAGTGCGGCGAGGCGGGTATAAACGGGTGGACGTGTCTGAATACGGAGGAACGTCGTCTTCGCGGGTGCAAGATAGGTTATCGGCATCCAAGCATCCAGACCCGGTGTCACCCACGTAAATTACAGATCGACCGTAACGGTGTTGCCCACGCGTACCAGCCAGCGCCGAGGAGGATTCAGCAAGATTTAATTAAGGGGTACGTGTCAGTTTCGCGCTGGGTCGTAGGTACATAGACAACCTCAGACCGGTTGACTAGGACGGCAGCTCCATTTTATTTTCACCGTTTCTTCTCATCGCGGTTTCATTCTCTCTCTCCCTCTCTCTCTTTCTGTCCAATCGACTTCTTCCGCGTTCATCCACCATCCACACTTTTTACTGGTTCTCGCGTCGCGTGTCTGCTCGGGTCGTGGTCGCGCATCATTCTCCTTAATGCCCGTCGACGACCCGTAAATCGTACTGAAAAACGTACTACCACCTTCTTTCCTTCCAGCTTCTTCCAGTTTGTGTTCCCTTCTCCCATAAGGCTTTTCGTTCTCTCGCGCTCGTTCTCCCGCGTTTCCCCCAGCTCGATGAGCTTTCATCCACACAGAGCTAACGAGCTCGATTACGCTCGTCGGATTTCTTTACGAGACGACGGCCGTGTTCCCTCGAATCACACCCCCGTTCAAACCGAGACGCGACGACCGAATCCCTTTGCGGCGCCCGGTTCTTAAGCTTTCGCGTTCTCGGAAACTGCGGGAAATCTCGATTGAAGGAATCGCTCGGTTCTTTTCTTCTTCCCATCTCCCTTTGCACGTCTGATGGCGAACCGGAGAGGCCGAGGCTGCGGTATATTAACGGGCGTCCGAACGTATCGTAATATCGTTGTTAACGGTGTTTTCGCAAGTTACGCGATAACAAGTTTCCCCGTAAAACGAGTGTATTCATGGCACGCGGCCGACGCAATTAATTACGGTATAGACACCGGACCGTTACCAGAAATTATTAGAATCTTCCACTTAAGTTACTGGAGGGCTTTACATTTAAATATCGCGGGTGTTAATGATGCGCTGGAGGATTCGTTCCGGGGACGACAGCAGGGAAATTGCGCTTAAACCTGGCCAATACCGCTCGAAATTGAGCTCGTACGGACCTGGAATTAATAAGAGTAGCTCGCGAGGCGGGGGCCCCCACGCTTGAAGAAAGATCCGTACTTGGCCAGGTTTGGAAGCATTCATTGCTTCTGCTAACAGGCTTCATTAAACCGGTAGAATTTGTTTGAATCCTTCTACCCTCTCCCCCTCCGATCATTTCTTCGATCAAATATTCCGCGTAATTAAAATTCACCGGAATAAGATTTTACGCAATCCCGTTCGTATTAGTTAAAAAATGAAGATACCATTTTTCTGTAGAATAAAAGGGCTTGTTCAAATCTGACGAACCTTCGGTCAATTCTACGATTCATATCCGTTTTCAGGGCAAGATGGACACATCGCCGACCCTGAGTATCGGCGGATCGAGAGCCAGGGCGGCTCTTCTGACTACCAGTGGTACCGGAACCGGAAGTGCTGATAGACGCGTCGTGTTTTTAGCCAGCCAACCCGCCGTTGGAACTAGCCACGAGACCAAGACCTGGCCGCACCATTGGTCACCACACACGGTGAGTCTTTCTCAACCATTAAACTACCTCTTTTTTGTGATCTCTCTAGAATCCTTTATAATTGATCGTTTCTATGTTCGCGACTTCATCTGTAGCACTGTTTATAGATTATTGTCATAAGATGCCTGGCGACTAGGATGTTTTTGTTTTAAACAGAGATTCATAAATACTGGGTGTTAATAAAATTGTGGGACATTCTCACAGGTTGGATTCTACATGACAAATGAAGATAAAAATCAAGAATGACGGAATAGTGTTTGAGGCAACGTTTTCGAGTAATTAATCGTTGAAAATGAGGGCGAAATACGCATAAAATACGTCGGGCATAATAGGTTATACTACTTAACATCATGCCTGTCACTTCACCCAAATATGGGTCAAACGTCAATTGCAAAGAGGCTGTATTATTTAAATAGTGTTACAAAATTTTGCGTAAAATTAACATCGCGGTATAATTTAAAACAAGACCAACAGCCTTTATTAACTAAACGCCTATGTTTTCCATGATTTATGATTTTAAAAAAACGAAATAAAGCGTGCCTAGCTACATAGAGCCTTTTTCACTGATGCAGTCTAGGTATTAGAAGTCGATTCCCAGTTGATACACAGCCCCAATCGATGCCCCAGTTAATGAAAGGAATAAAATGAAATGATTGAAATGAACTCGTGAAACAGTTGAAGAATCCGCTTTTCCAGTAGAATGACCCGTCGTGTCAGACGTATTTTACACGTATTTCACCCGTATGTAATTTCATCCTCGAATGTAATTTTGTCATTCTTGATTTTCGTCTTAGTTTGGCATGCATTCTAGAATCAACCCTCTGAAAGGGCCCTACATCTTTATTAGCACCCTGAATAGAACCACCACATTTAGATTAGAAACAATGTCCTCTTGTTCAAAACCCTCGCTATTCGCCCAACTTCACGTACCGTTCCCACTAACACACTTAGATCAACTCGCACATACACACACGGCACATTCGCGCCATAAATGATCGTCCGAAAGTACGCGCGCGTTCTGAAAGTCATCCCCTGC